>NW_027456843.1:80544-181795 GCF_040206685.1 Ascaphus truei
GCAAAGAATTTGTTTAATACCTCAGCTTTTTCCCTATCTCCAATAATCTCCATCTCACACTGAAAGGGTCCTATATTTTCTTTCTCATTTTTTTGTTATTAAGGTACTTAAAGAACTTTTTAGGGTTGACCTTACTTTCATATTGCAATCCTTTTTTCATTATCCATTTTGCTAATTTGATTGCCCTTTTGCAATTTTTGTTACATTCCTTATAATTCTGATACGATGTCTCTGTCTCTTCTGACTTAAAGAATCTAAACGCCTTCCTCTTCTTGTCCATTTCCTCCCCTACCTGTTTATTTAGCCACATTGGTTTTGACTTATTTCTTTTATACTTATTACCCAAGCGTATACACTGATAAGTGTGCTTTTCTAACAATGTTTTAAAGACTAACCATTTATCTTCTACATTTTCCCTGCAAAAACATCATCCCATTTGTATTCCTTGTAGATTAGACCTCAGTTTAATAAAATCTGCTTTACTAAAGTTGAAGGTCTTTGTTGAACCCAAGTAATCTGTTTTTTGATAATTTATTTCAAATGAGACCATGTTATGATCACCATTACCCAAATGTTCCAGGACTTGAATATCTGTTATTACTTCTACATTGTTTGATATGACCAAATCCAGAACTGCCCCTCTCCTGTTGGTTCCTCAATAATTTGGGTCATATAATTGTCTTTAAGCACCCCCAAAAACCTGTTCCCTTTTGTTGTAACGCTAATCTCATTGCCCCAGTCTATGTCTGGATAATTAAAATCCCCCATTATGCAAACATGACCCAGTTTTGATGCCTTCTCCATTTGCACAAGTATTTTAGCTTCCTCAATCTCACAGATATTTGGGGGTTTATAGCATATTCCCACAAACATTTTCTTTGTACTTTTACCTCCACTGCTAATTTCTATCCACAAGGTCTCTACATTTTCATCATTCCCTTCATAGACATCATCTCTTATAATAGGCTTTAGATCCGGTTTAACATATAAACATACTCCACGTTTGATCCTTCCGAAAAAGAGAATAACCCTCTAAATTAACTGTCCAGTCATGAGTTTCATCCCACCATGTTTCAGTAATGCCTATGATATCATACTGCTCCCTTGCAGCTATTAATTCAAGCTCTCCCATTTTATCCGTCAGGCTTCTTGCATTAGCAAGCATGCATTTAAGTTTTTTTTTAGCCTGTACTATTATCTTATTTGCTCCTTCCTTTCTGCGCCCACTTTGTTTAGTCTTTAGAAGTTTTCTAGTATTATCTGTATTTACTATGGGTATCTCACTGCTTGTCAAACCCGCACTTGCCCCCATTCTACCTCCATACCACCTTGTATCCTCATCTATTCCATTTAGTTCATTATCTGTTTCATTCCCCTCCCCCTCTATCCTAGTTTAAAATCTAAGAGTGCTCACACTGTTAGAGCTGCCGCCCTGAATAAGAGAGGTTGTGGGTTCTGATCCTGTTGGGTCTGACATCGGTACCCCCTTCATTACAAGGGTCTTTAAACTGATTGGCCCTAAGGATATATTTTAGGGTGTGACTCAGTTATATATACTTTGTCTAGACATTAAACTCCGACATAACGACAGGTAAGAGAAACACTTTCCCAACGGTGTTACATATGCAGCTATTCCAGAGAGACGGACGGACGCACAGACGGACGGACGCACAGACGGACGGGCACACGGACGGACGCACCGACGGACGGGCACACGGACGGACGCACAGACGGGCGGGCACACGGACGGACGCACCGACGGACGGCACACGGACGGACGCACAGACGGGCGGGCACACGGACGGACGCACCGACGGACGGGCACACGGACGGACGCACAGACGGGCGGGCACACGGACGGACGCACCGACGGACGGGCACACGGACGGACGCACAGACGGGCGGGCACACGGACGGACGCACCGACGGACGGGCACACGGACGGACGCACAGACGGGCGGGCACACGGACGGACGCACAGACGGACGGGCACACGGACGGACGCACAGACGGGCGGGCACACGGACGGACGCACAGACGGACGGGCGCACAGACGGACGGACGCACAGACGGACGGGCACACGGACGGACGCACAGACGGGCGGGCACACGGACGGACGCACAGACGGACGGGCGCAAAGACGGGCGGGCACACGGACGGACGGGCACACGGACGGACGCACAGACGGGCGGGCACACGGACGGACGGGCACACGGACGGACGCACAGACGGACGGGCACACGGACGGACGCACAGACGGGCGGGCACACGGACGGACGCACAGACGGGCGGGCACACGGACGGACGGGCACACGGACGGACGCACAGACGGACGGGCACACGGACGGACGCACAGACGGGCGGGCACACGGACGGACGCACAGACGGACGGGCACACGGACGGACGCACAAACGGACGGGCACACGGACGGACGGACGCACAGACGGGCGGGCACACGGACGGACGCACCGACGGACGGGCACACGGACGGACGGACGCACAGACGGACGGACGCACAGACGGGCGGGCACACAGACGGACGGCCACACGGATGGACAGACAGACAGACATATACCTGGCTCAGGTACTCCAGTGCGGAGGGGCCAGTCCCGCTGCTCACAGGCATGTAAGGTGCTCCCCCGGGGGGCGGCTCGGGCTGTGGGTGTGCGGGGGGGTGCATGTGGTGTTGTGGGGGTACGCTGCAGCCGGGCCCGGGGGGGTAATCATGGAACCCGGGGGACGGGAGTGCAGGGGGGGCGGAGGGACCGGGATAGGGCGGTGAGGGGTAAGGTGGATTAGGGGCAGAGTGTGGGGGGGTGGGGTATCCAGCCAGAGGGTAACCTGGGGGGGGGGGGGGAGACAGAAAAGTCAGACCCGCAGAGCATCGCTCCCTTATCCCCCTCTCCCTGCCCGAGACCTGCAGAGCATCGCTCCCATATCCCCTCTCCCTGCCAGAGACCCGCAGAGCGTCGCCCCCTTATCCCCTCTCCCTGCCAGAGACCCGCAGAGCGTCGCCCCCTTATCCCCTCTCCCTGCCAGAGACCCGCAGAGCATCGCTCCCTTATCCCCTCTCCCTGCCAGAGACCCGCAGAGCATCGCTCCCTCATCCCCTCTCCCTGCCAGAGACCCGCAGAGCGTCGCTCCCTTATCCCCTCTCCCTGCTAGAGACCCGCAGAGCATCGCTCCCTTATCCCCTCTCCCTGCCAGAGACCCGCAGAGCATCGCTCCCTCATCCCCTCTCCCTGCCAGAGACCCGCAGAGCGTCGCTCCCTTATCCCCTCTCCCTGCTAGAGACCCGCAGAGCATCGCTCCCTTATCCCCTCTCCCTGCCAGAGACCCGCAGAGCGTCGCTCCCTTATCCCCTCTCCCTGCCAGAGACACACAGAGCGTCGCTCCCTTATCCCCTCTCCCTGCCAGAGACCCGCAGAGCATCGCTCCCTTATCCCCTCTCCCTGCTAGAGACCTGCAGAGCATCGCTCCCTTATCCCCTCTCCCTGCCAGAGACCCGCAGAGCGTCGCTCCCTTATCCCCTCTCCCTGCCAGAGACCCGCAGAGCGTCGCTCCCTTATCCCCTCTCCCTGCCAGAGAACTGCAGAGCGTCGCTCCCTTATCCCCTCTCCCTGCCAGAGACCCGCAGAGCGTCGCTCCCTTATCCCCTCTCCCTGCCAGAGAACCGCAGAGCGTCGCTCCCTTATCCCCTCTCCCTGCCAGAGACCCGCAGAGCGTCGCTCCCTTATCCCCTCTCCCTGCCAGAGACCCGCAGAGCGTCGCTCCCTTATCCAATCTCCCTGCCAGAGACCCGCAGAGCATCGCTCCCTTATCCCCTCTCCCTGCCAGAGACCTGCAGAGCGTCGCTCCCTTATCCCCTCTCCCTGCCAGAGTCCCGCAGAGCGTCGCTCCCTTATCCCAACTCCCTGCCAGAGACCCGCAGAGCATCGCTCCCTTATCCCCTCTCCCTGCCAGAGACCCGCAGAGCATCGCTCCCTTATCCCCTCTACCTGCCAGAGATCCGCAGAGCGTCGCTCCCTTCTCCCTGCCAGAGACCCGTAGAGCGTTACTCCCTTAACCCCTCCCCTGTTAGAGACCCGCAGAGCATCACTCCCTTATCCCCTCTCCCTGCCAGAGACCCGCAGAGCGTCGCTCCCTTATCCCCTCTCCCTGCCAGAGACCTGCAGAGCATCACTCCCTTATCCCCTCTCCCTGCCAGAGACCCGCAGAGCATCGCTCCCTTATCCCCTCTCCCTGCCAGAGACCCGCAGAGCGTCGCTCCCTTATCCCCTCTCCCTGCCAGAGACCCGCAGAGCATCACTGCCTTATCCCCTCTCCCTGCCAGAGACCCGCAGAGCGTCGCTCCCTTATCCCAACTCCCTGCCAGAGACCCGCAGAGCATCGCTCCCTTATCCCCTCTCCCTGCCAGAGACCCGCAGAGCGTCGCTCCCTTATCCCCTCTCCCTGCCAGAGATCCACAGAGCGTCGCTCCCTTATCCCCTCTCCCTGCCAGAGAACCGCAGAGCGTCGCTCCCTTATCCCCTCTCCCTGCCAGAGACCCGCAGAGCGTCGCTCCCTTATCCCCTCTCCCTGCCAGAGACCCGCAGAGCGTCGCTCCCTTATCCAATCTCCCTGCCAG
Organism: Ascaphus truei; assembly: GCF_040206685.1. Lineage (NCBI taxonomy): Eukaryota > Metazoa > Chordata > Amphibia > Anura > Ascaphidae > Ascaphus > Ascaphus truei. Next base: position 85,174 of record NW_027456843.1, read on the forward strand.
AGACCCGCAGAGCATCGCTCCCTTATCCCCTCTCCCTGCCAGAGACCTGCAGAGCGTCGCTCCCTTATCCCCTCTCCCTGCCAGAGTCCCGCAGAGCGTCGCTCCCTTATCCCAACTCCCTGCCAGAGACCCGCAGAGCATCGCTCCCTTATCCCCTCTCCCTGCCAGAGACCCGCAGAGCATCGCTCCCTTATCCCCTCTACCTGCCAGAGATCCGCAGAGCGTCGCTCCCTTCTCCCTGCCAGAGACCCGTAGAGCGTTACTCCCTTAACCCCTCCCCTGTTAGAGACCCGCAGAGCATCACTCCCTTATCCCCTCTCCCTGCCAGAGACCCGCAGAGCGTCGCTCCCTTATCCCCTCTCCCTGCCAGAGACCTGCAGAGCATCACTCCCTTATCCCCTCTCCCTGCCAGAGACCCGCAGAGCATCGCTCCCTTATCCCCTCTCCCTGCCAGAGACCCGCAGAGCGTCGCTCCCTTATCCCCTCTCCCTGCCAGAGACCCGCAGAGCATCACTGCCTTATCCCCTCTCCCTGCCAGAGACCCGCAGAGCGTCGCTCCCTTATCCCAACTCCCTGCCAGAGACCCGCAGAGCATCGCTCCCTTATCCCCTCTCCCTGCCAGAGACCCGCAGAGCGTCGCTCCCTTATCCCCTCTCCCTGCCAGAGATCCACAGAGCGTCTCTCCCTTATCCCCTATCCCTGCCAGAGACCTGCAGAGCATCACTCCCTTATCCCCTCTCCCTGCCAGAGACCCGCAGAGCATCGCTCCCTTATCCCCTCTCCCTGCCAGAGACCCGCAGAGCGTCGCTCCCTTATCCCCTCTCCCTGCCAGAGATCCGCAGAGCGTCTCTCCCTTATCCCCTATCCCTGCCAGAGACCTGCAGAGCGTCGCTCCCTTATTCTCTCCCTGCCAGAGACCCGCAGAGCATCGCTCCCTTATCCCCTCCCTGCCAGAGACCCACAGAGCATCGCTCCCTTATCCCCTCTCCCTGCCAGAGACCCGCAGAGCGTCGCTCCCTTATCCCTTCTCCCTGCCAGAGACCCACAGAGCATCGCTCCCTTATCCCCTCTCCTTGCCAGAGACCCGCAGAGCATCGCTCCCTTATCCCCTCTCCCTGCCAGAGACCCACAGAGCATCGCTCCCTTATCCCCTCTCCCTGCCAGAGACACGCAGAGCATCAATGCCTTATCCCCTCTCCCTGCCAGAGACCCGCAGAGCGTCGCTCCCTTATCCCCTCTCCCTGCCAGAGTCCCGCAGAGCGTCGCTCCCTTATCCCCTCTCCCTGCCAGAGATCCGCAGAGCATCGCTCCCTTATCCCCTCTCCCTGCCAGAGACACGCAGAGCGTCGCTCCCTTATCCCCTCTCCCTACCAGAGACACGCAGAGCGTCGCTCCCTTATCCCCTCTCCCTGCCAGAGACCCGCAGAGCGTCGCTCCCTTATCCCCTCTCCCTGCCAGAGACCCGCAGAGCGTCGCTCCCTTATCCCCTCTCCCTGCCAGAGTCCCGCAGAGCGTCGCTCCCTTATCCCCTCTCCCTGCCAGAGACCTGCAGAGCATCGCTCCCTTATCCCCTCTCCCTGCCAGAGACCCGCAGAGCGTCGCTCCCTTATCCCCTCTCCCTGCCAGAGACACACAGAGCATCGCTCCCTTATCCCCTCTCCCTGCCAGAGACCCGCAGAGCGTCGCTCCCTTATTCCCTCTCCCTGCCAGAGACCCGCAGAGCGTCGCTCCCTTATCCCCTCTCCCTGCCAGAGACCCGCAGAGCATCGCTCCCTTATCCCCGCTCCCTGCCAGAGACCTGCAGAGTATCACTGCCTTATCCCCTCTCCCTGCCAGAGACCCGCAGAGCGTCGCTCCCTTATCCCCTCTCCCTGCCAGAGACCTGCAGAGCATCGCTCCCTTATCCCCTCTCCCTGCCAGAGACCCGCAGAGCATCGCTCCCTTATCCCCGCTCCCTGCCAGAGACCTGCAGAGCATCACTGCCTTATCCCCTCTCCCTGCCAGAGTCCCGCAGAGCGTCGCTCCCTTATCCTCTCCCTGCCAGAGACCTGCAGAGCGTCGCTCCCTTATCCCCTCTCCCTGCCAGAGACCCGTAGAGCGTCGCTCCCTTATCCCCTCTCCCTGCCAGAGACCCGCAGAGCGTCGCTCCCTTATCCCCGCTCCCTGCCAGAGACCTGCAGAGCATCACTGCCTTATCCCCTCTCCCTGCCAGAGTCCCGCAGAGCGTCGCTCCCTTATCCTCTCCCTGCCAGAGACCTGCAGAGCGTCGCTCCCTTATCCCCTCTCCCTGCCAGAGACCCGCAGAGCATCGCTCCCTTATCCCCGCTCCCTGCCAGAGACCTGCAGAGCATCACTGCCTTATCCCCTCTCCCTGCCAGAGACCCGCAGAGCGTCGCTCCCTTATCCCCTCTCCCTGCCAGAGTCCCGCAGAGCGTCGTTCCCTTATCCCCTCTCCCTGCCAGAGACCCACAGAGCGTCGCTCCCTTATCCCCTCTCCCTGCCAGAGACCCGCAGAGCGTCGCTCCCTTATCCCCTCTCCCTGCCAGAGACCCGCAGAGCATCGCTCCCTTCTCCCCTCTCTCTGCCAGAGACCCGCAGAGCGTCGCTCCCTTATCCCCTCTCCCTGCCAGAAACCCGCAGAGCATCGCTCCCTTATCCCCTCTCCCTGCCAGAGACCTCCATTGTCGCTTCTTTATCCCCTCTCCCTGCCAGAGTCCCGCAGAGCATCGCTCCCTTATCCCCTCTCCCTGCCAGAGACCCGCAGAGCCTCGCTCCCTTATCCCCTCTCCCTGCCAGAGACCCACAGAGCGTCGCTCCCTTATCCCCTCTCCCTGCCAGAGACCCACAGAGCGTCGCTCCCTTATCCCCTCTCCCTGCCAGAGACCCGCAGAGCATCACTCCCTTATCCCCTCTCCGTGCCTGAGACCCGCAGAGCATGGCTCCCTTATCCCCTCTCCCTGCCAGACCCGCAGAGCGTCGTTCCCTTATCCCCTCTCCCTGCCAGAGACCCGCAGAGCATCGCTCCCTTATCCCCTCTCCCTGCCAGAGACCCGCAGAGCGTCGCTCCCTTATCCCCCCTCTCCCTGCCAGAGACCCGCAGAGCATCGCTCGCTTATCCCCTCTCCCTGCCAGAGACCCGCAGAGTGTCGCTCCCTTATCCCCTCTCCCTGCCAGAAACCCGCAGAGCGTCGTTCCCTTATCCCCTCTCCCTGCCAGAGACCCGCAGAGCATCGCTCCCTTATCCCCTCTCCCTGCCAGAGACCCGCAGAGCGTCGCTCCCTTATCCCCCCTCTCCCTGCCAGAGACCCGCAGAGCATCGCTCGCTTATCCCCTCTCCCTGCCAGAGACCCGCAGAGCATCACTCCCTTAACCCCTCCCCTGTTAGAGACCCGCAGAGCGTCACTCCCTTAACCCCTCCCCTGTTAGAGACCCGCAGAGCGTCGCTCCTTTAGATTCACTTACCTGGAGCCGCCATATTTAATGTGTCCGTGTGTGAAACATCAGCTGTCCTGTCAAAATACACATCAATTATATCAATAATAATGAGAGATACAGAGGAAGAGGTGTGTGTGTGAGTGGATGAGTGTGAGTGGGTGAGGTTGGATATGTACATTAAAGTGAGTGGGGCTTAGTGAGTCAGGTTTGGTAGGTGAAGTTGGGTTTGTGAGGCTAGGTAATTGGATGAAGTTTATGGGGCTGTGAGTGGGTGGGTGAGGCTGAGTGGGTGGGTGTGAGTTGCTGTCAGGTTATGTGGGTGAAGTTGGCTGGGTGAGTGGGTGAGATTGTGTGGGGGAGGTTGGGTAGGTTAGGCTGGGTGGGTGTAAATGGCTGAGTGAGTGGGTGAGTGGGTATGGGTGAGTGAGGCTGGGTGAGTGAGAGATTGAGGCTGGTTGGTGTGTGAGTGAGTGGGTGAGACTGGGTGTGTGAGTGGGTATGAGTGGGTAAGACTGGGTGTGAGTGGGTGTGTGAGTGGGTTAGACTGGGTGTGAGTGGGTGTGAGTGGGTGAGACTGGGTGTGTGAGTGGGTGAGACTGGGTGTGTGAGTGGGTGAGACTGGGTGTGTGAGTGAGTGAGACTGGGTGTGAGTGGGTGAGATGGTGTGAGTGGGTGTGTGAGTGAGTGAGACTGGGTGTGAGTGGGTGAGTGGGTGGGACTGGGTGTGTGAGTGGGTGAGACTGGGTGTGTGAGTGGGTGAGACTGGGGGTGAGTGTATGAGACTGGGTGTGAGTGGGTCTGTGAGTGGGTGAGGCTGGGTGTGAGTAGGTGTGTGAGTGGGTGAGATTGAGTGGGTGTGAGTGGGTGAGACTGGGTGTGTGAGTGGGTGAGACTGGGTGTGAGTGGGTGTGTGAGTGAGTGAGACTGGGTGTGAGTGGGTGAGACTGGGTGTGAGTGGGTGTGTGAGTGAGTGAGACTGGGTGTGTGAGTGAGTGAGACTGGGTGTGAGTGGGTGAGCCTGGGTGTGCGAGTGGGTGGGTGAGTGGGTGAGACTGGGTGTGTGAGTGGGTGAGACTGGGTGTGTGAGTGGGTGAGACTGGGTGTGAGTGGGTCTGTAAGTGGGTGAGGCTGGGTGTGAGTAGGTGTGTGAGTGGGTGAGACTGAGTGTGAGTAGGTGTGTGAGTGGGTGAGACTGGGTGAGTGTATGAGACTGGGTGTGAGTGGGTGGGTGTGTGAGTGGGTGAGACTGGGTGTGTGACTGTGTGTGAGTGGGTGAGACTGTGTGTAAGTGGGTGTGTGAGTTGGTGAGACTGGGTGTGAGTGTATGAGACTGGGTGTGAGTGGGTGAGACTGGGTGTGTGAGTGGGTGAGACTGGGTGTGAGTGTATGAGACTGGGTGTGAGTGGGTTTGTGAGTGGGTGAGACTGGGTGTGAGTGGGTGAGACTGGGTGTGAGTGGGTGAGACTGGGTGTGAGTGTATGAGACTGGGTGTGAGTGGGTGAGACTGGGTGTGAGTGTATTAGACTGGGTGTGAGTGGGTGAGACTGGGTGTGTGAGTGGGTGAGACTGGGTGTGAGTGTATGAGACTGGGTGTGAGTGGGTGTGTGAGTGGGTGAGACTGGGTGTGAGTGTATGCAACTGGGTGTGAGTGGGTGTGTGAGTGGGTGAGACTGGGTGTGAGTGTATGAGACTGGGTGTGAGTGGGTGAGACTGGGTGTGAATGTATGAGACTGGGTGTGAGTGGGTGTGTGAGTGGGTGAAACTGGGTGTGAGTGTATGAGACTGGGTGTGAGTGTATGAGACTGGGTGTGAGTGGGTGTGTGAGTGGGTGAGACTGGGTGTGAGTGTATGAGACTAGGTGTGAGTGGGTGAGACTGGGTGTGAGTGTATGAGACTGGGTGTGAGTGGGTGAGACTGGGTGTGAGTGGGTGAGACTGGGTGTGAGTGTATGAGACTGGGTGTGAGTGTGTGAGACTGGGTGTGAGTGTATGAGACTGGGTGTGAGTGGGTGAGACTGGGTGTGAGTGGGTGAAACTGGGTGTGAGTGGGTGGGTGTGTGAGTGGGTGAGACTGGGTGTGAGTGTATGAGACTGGGTGTGAGTGTATGAGACTGGGTGTGAGTGGGTGTGTGAGTGGGTGAGACTGGGTGTGAGTGTATGAGACTAGGTGTGAGTGGGTGAGACTGGGTGTGAGTGTATGAGACTGGGTGTGAGTGGGTGAGACTGGGTGTGAGTGGGTGAGACTGGGTGTGAGTGTATGAGACTGGGTGTGAGTGTGTGAGACTGGGTGTGAGTGTATGAGACTGGGTGTGAGTGGGTGAGACTGGGTGTGAGTGGGTGAAACTGGGTGTGAGTGGGTGTGTGAGTGGGTGAGACTGGGTGTGAGTGTATGAGACTGGGTGTGAGTGGGTGAGACTGGGTGTTAGTGGGTGTGTTAGTGGGTGAGACTGGGTGTGAGTGTGTGAGTGGGTGAGACTGGGTGTGTGAGTGAGTGAGACTGGGTGTGAGTGGGTGAGACTGGGTGTGAGTGAGTGGGTGAGAATGGGTGTGAGTGGGTGTGTGAGTGGGTGAGACTGGGTGTGAGTGTATGAGACTGGGTGTGTGAGTGGGTGAGACTGGGTGTGTGAGTGGGTGAGACTGGGTGTGAGTAAGTGGGTGAGTGGGTGAGACTGGGTGTGTGAGTGGGTGAGACTGGGTGTGAGTGGGTGTGTGAGTGGGTGAGACTGGGTGTGTGAGTGTATGAGACTGGGTGTGAGTGTATGAGACTGGGTGTGAGTGGGTGAGTGAGTGGGTGAGAATGGGTGTGAGTGTATGAGACTGGGTGTGAGTGGGTGAGACTGGGTGTGTGAGTGGGTGAGACTGGGTGTGAGTGTATGAGACTGGGTGTGAGTATATGAGACTGGGTGTGAGTGGGTGAGACTGGGTGTGAGTGGCTGTGTGAGTGTGTGAGACTGGGTGTGAGTGTATGAGACTGGGTGTGAGTGGGTGAGACTGGGTGTGAGTGGGTGTGTGAGTGAGACTGGGTGTGAGTGGATGAGACAGGGTGTGAGTGGGTGAGACTGGGTGTGTGAGTGGGTGTGAGTGGGTGGGTGAGTGGGTGAGACTGGGTGTGTGTGAGTGAGTGTGTGAGACTGGGTGTGTGAGTGGGTGTGTGAGTGGGTGAGACTGGGTGTGAGTGTATGAGACTGGGTGTGAGTGGGTGAGACTGGGTGTTAGTGGGTGTGTTAGTGGGTGAGACTGGGTGTGAGTGTGTGAGTGGGTGAGACTGGGTGTGTGAGTGAGTGAGACTGGGTGTGAGTGGGTGAGACTGGGTGTGAGTGGGTGTGTGAGTGGGTGAGAATGGGTGTGAGTGGGTGAGACTGGGTGTGAGTGTATGAGACTGGGTGTGTGAGTGGGTGAGACTGGGTGTGAGTGGGTGTGTGAGTGGGTGAGACTGGGTGTGAGTAAGTGGGTGAGTGGGTGAGACTGGGTGTGTGAGTGGGTGAGACTGGGTGTGAGTGGGTGTGTGAGTGGGTGAGACTGGGTGTGTGAGTGTATGAGACTGGGTGTGAGTGTATGAGACTGGGTGTGAGTGGGTGAGTGAGTGGGTGAGAATGGGTGTGAGTGTATGAGACTGGGTGTGAGTGGGTGAGACTGGGTGTGTGAGTGGGTGAGACTGGGTGTGAGTGTATGAGACTGGGTGTGAGTATATGAGACTGGGTGTGAGTGGGTGAGACTGGGTGTGAGTGGCTGTGTGAGTGTGTGAGACTGGGTGTGAGTGTATGAGACTGGGTGTGAGTGGGTGAGACTGGGTGTGAGTGGGTGTGTGAGTGAGACTGGGTGTGAGTGGATGAGACAGGGTGTGAGTGGGTGAGACTGGGTGTGAGTGTATGAGACTGGGTGTGTGAGTGGGTGAGACTGGGTGTGTGAGTGGGTGTGAGTGGGTGGGTGAGTGGGTGAGACTGGGTGTGTGTGAGTGAGTGTGTGAGACTGGGTGTGTGAGTGGGTGTGTGAGTGGGTGAGACTGGGTGTGAGTGGGTGTGTGAGTGGGTGAGACTGGGTGTGAGGGTGTGTGAGTGTGTGAGACTGGGTGTGAGTGGGTGTGTGAGTGGGTGTGTGAGTGGGTGATACTGGGTGTGTGAGACTGGGTGTGAGTGTATGAGACTGGGTGTGAGTGGGTGAGACTGGGTGTGAGTGGGTGTGTGAGTGAGACTGGGTGTGAGTGGGTGAGACTGGGTGTGAGTGGGTGAGACTGGGTGTGAGTGTATGAGACTGGGTGTGTGAGTGGGTGAGACTGGGTGTGAGTGGGTGTGTGAGTGGGTGTGAGTGGGTGGGTGAGTGGGTGAGACTGGGTGTGTGTGAGTGAGTGTGTGAGATTGGGTGTGTGAGTGGGTGTGTGAGTGGGTGAGACTGGGTGTGAGTGGGTGTGTGAGTGGGTGTGTGAGTGGGTGAGACTGGGTGTGAGGGTGTGTGAGTGGGTGAGACTGGGTGTGAGTGGGTGTGTGAGTGGGTGTGTGAGTGGGTGATACTGGGTGTGTGAGTGGGTGTGTGAGTGGGTGAGACTGGGTGTGAGGGTGTGTGAGTGGGTGAGACTGGGTGTGAGTGGGTATGTGAGTGGGTGATACTGGGTGTGTGAGTGGGTGAGACTGGGTGTGTGAGTGGGTGAGACTGGGTGTGTGAGTGGGTGTGAGTGGGTGAGACTGGGTGTGAGTGAGTGTGAGTGGGTGAGAGTGGGTGAGACTGGGTGTGACTGGGTGTGTGAGTGGGTGTGTGAGTGGGTGAGACTGGGTGTGACTGGGTGTGTGAGTGGGTGTGTGAGTGGGTGTGTGAGTGGGTGAGACTGGGTGTGAGTGGGTGTGTGAGTGGGTGAGACTGGGTGGGGCCGGTTTCATACCGAAATCTATTGTTCAAAAACAGCTGAGAAATCTGAGGTCTGATTCATAGAGAGAGAGAGAAAGAGAGAGGGGGGGAGAGGGGGAGAGAGAGGGGGGGGAGAAAGATAAAGAGAGAGGGGGAGAAAGATAAGGAGGGGGAGAAAGATAAGGAGAGAGGGGGAGATAGATAAGGAGAGAGGGGGAGAAAGATAAGGAGAGAGGGGGAGATAGATAAGGAGAGAGGGGGAGAAAGATAAGGAGAGGGGGAGAAAGATAAGGAGAGAGGGGGAGATAGATAAGGAGAGGGGGAGAAAGATAAGGAGAGAGGGGGAGAAAGAGTGATGATGCACGGAAAGATGGGGTAGAGAGAGGGGTGGGAGACAGATGGGGGAGGGGGAGATGGAGAGGAGAGAGGGGGAGAAGGAGACGGGGGTAGTAGAAGGGCACAGGGGGAGAGAGATGGGGTGAAAGAAGGATACAGAGGGGGTAGAGAGGGGGGAGTAGAAGGAAACGGGGGTATGAGATAGGGAGTGTGAGAGAGAGGGAGTGTGAGAGAGGGGGAGAGTAGAAGGAGATGGGGGGAAGGAGACAGGGGGAGAGGGAGTGAGAGAGGGAGTGAGAGAGTGTGTGAGAGAGGGAGTGTGTGAGAGAGGGAGTGTGAGAGAGAGGGAGTGTGAGAGAGAGGGAGTGTGAGAGAGAGAGGGAGAGAGAGAGAGAGAGAGAGAGAGGGAGAGGGAGTGTGAGAGAGAGAGAGAGTGTGAGAGAGAGGGAGAGAGAGAGAGAGAGAGAGAGAGAGAGAGAGAGAGAGAGAGAGAGAGAGAGAGAGAGAGAGAGAGAGAGAGAGAGAGAGAGAGAGGGAGAGGGAGTGTGAGAGAGGGGGAGTGTGAGAGAGGGGGAGTGTGAGAGAGGGGGAGTGTGAGAGAGGGGGAGTGTGAGAGAGAGGGAGTGTGAGAGAGAGGGGGAGTGTGAGAGAGAGGGGGAGTGTGAGAGAGAGAGAGTGTGAGAGAGGAAGGAACAAAGAAAGCGAAAGAGAGGAGCAGCTTCTGCTGTTTATTGCCAAGAGACATCTGATAAGAGACAGCCGGGTGCCATCCCAGGGCAGTCTCTCACCTCTCTCCCCCCCCCCCCCCTGGGTGAAGTTAGTGGGGATCCCCCCCTCTCTCTGCCCCCTCCCCCCCTGGCAGTCTCACTTACTTGATCTCCTCACTCTCTTTTTCTTTCTCTCTCAGTCTATTTTTTCCCTGGTTAGGGGAGGGAAGAGACAGCTCAGGTCCAATGAGAGAGCACAAGGTGGGGGGGAGAGGGGAGGAGAGGAGAGCAGGGCGGGGGGGAGAGGGGAGGAGAGGAGAGCAGGGCGGGGGTTCCCCTGAGGGAGACACACAGATAGAAATGTGAGAGGAAGGGCGAGAGAGGAAGGGAGGGGGGGGGAGAGAAGTGAGTGAGAGAGAGAAATGTGAGAAGGGAGAAAGGGGGAGAGAGAAATGTGGGAGGGGGGGAGAGAAGTGAGTGAGAGAGAGAAATGTGAGAAGGGAGAAAGGGGGAGAGAGAGACAGAGGGAAGAGAGAAATGAAAGAGGGGGAGGAGAGAAGTGAGTGGGAGAGATGTGTGAGGGAGAGAGAGAAGGGGGGGAGAGAGAGAGAGGGGGGGGAGAGAGAGACAGAGGGAAGAGAGAAATGTAAGAGGGGGAGGAGAGAAGTGAGTGAGAGAGATTAGAGAGAGAGAGAGGTGAGAGGGGGGGGGGGAGAGAGTGAGGGTGTTGAGATGTTTTTTTGTGATACCAGGGCTCCCCCTGTACCAGTCCTAGAGGTGCCACGCTCTGTACCCCCTGTACCAGTCCTAGAGGTGCCAGGCTCTGTATCCCCTGTACCAGTCCTAGAGATGCCAGGCTCTGTACCCCCTGTACCAGTCCTAGAGGTGCCAGGCTCTGTATCCCCCTGTGCCAGTCCTAGAGGTGCCAGGCTCTGTCTCCCCCTGTACCAGTCCTAGAGGTGCCAGGCTCTGTCTCCCCCTGTGCCAGTCCTAGAGGTGCCAGGCTCTGTCTCCCCCTGTGCCAGTCCTAGAGGTGCCAGGCTCTGTATCCCCTGTGCCAGTCCTAGAGGTGCCAGGCTCTGTCTCCCCCTGTGCCAGTCCTAGAGGTGCCAGGCTCTGTCTCCCCCTGTGCCAGTCCTAGAGGTGCCAGGCTCTGTCTCCCCCTGTGCCAGTCCTAGAGGTGCCAGGCTCTGTACCGCCTGTACCAGTCCTAGAGGTGCCAGGCTGGGTATCCCCTGTACCAGTCCTAGAGGTGCCCAGCTCTGTATCCCCCTGTACCAGTCCTAGTGGTGCCAGGCTCTGTACCTCCTGTGCCAGTCCTAGAGGTGCCAGGCTCTGTACCTCCTGTGCCAGTCCTAGAGGTGCCAGGCTCTGTACCGCCTGTACCAGTCCTAGAGGTGCCCAGCTCTATATCCCCCTGTACTAGTCCTAGAGGTGCCAGGCTCTGTATCCCCTGTACCAGTCCTAGAGGTGCCCGGCTCTGTATCCCCCTGTACCAGCCCTAGAGGTGCCCAGCTCTATATCCCCCTGTACTAGTCCTAGAGGTGCCAGGCTCTGTATCCCCTGTACCAGTCCTAGAGGGGCCCGGCTCTGTATCCCCCTATACCAGTCCTAGAGGTGCCAGGCTCTGTATCTCCTGTACTAGTCCTAGAGGCTCTGTATCCCCTGTACCAGTCCTAGAGGTGCCAGGCTCAGTATCCCCCTGTGCCAGTCCTAGAGGTGCCCGGCTCTGTATCCCCCTATACCAGTCCTAGAGGTGCCCGGCTCTGTATCCCCCTATACCAGTCCTAGAGGTGCCCGGCTCTGTATCTCCTGTACTAGTCCTAGAGGTGCCAGGCTCTTTCTCCCCCTGTACCAGCCCTAGAGGTGCCAGGCTCTTTCTCTCCCTGTGCCAGCCCTAGAGGTGCCAGGCTCTGTCTCCCCCTGTGCCAGTCCTAGAGGTGCCAGGCTCTGTACCCCCTGTGCCAGTCTTAGAGGTGCCAGGCTCTGTCTCCCCCTGTGCCAGTCCTAGAGGTGTCAGACTCTGTATCCCCCTGTACCAGTCCTAGAGGTGCCAGTCTCTGTCTCCCATGTACTAGTCCTAGAGGTGCCAGGCTCTGTATCTCCTGTACCAGTCCTAGAGGTGCCAGGCTGGGTATCCCCTGTACCAGCCCTAGAGGTGCCAGGCTCTGTCTCCCCCTGTGCTAGTCCTAGAGGTGCCAGGCTGGGTATCCCCTGTACCAGTCCTAGAGGTGCCAGGCTCTGTATCCCCCTGTACCAACCCTAGAGGTGCCAGGCTCTGTATCCCCTGTGCCAGCCCTAGAGGTGCCAGGCTCTGTCTCCCCCTGTGCCAGTCCTAGAGGTGTCAGGCTCTGTATCCCCCTGTACCAGTCCTAGAGGTGCCAGGCTCTGTCTCCCACGTACCAGTCCTAGAGGTGCCAGTCTCTGTCTCCCATGTACTAGTCCTAGAGGTGCCAGGCTCTGTATCTCCCTGGACCAGTCCAAGAGGTGCCAGGCTCTGTATCCCCCTGTGCCAGTCCTAGAGGTACCAGGCTCTGTATCCCCCTGTACCAGTCCTAGAGGTGCCAGGCTCTGTCTCCCCCTGTACCAGTCCAAGAGGTGCCAGGCTCTGTCTCCCCCTGTGCCAGTCCTAGAGGTGTCAGGCTCTGTATCTCCCTGGACCAGTCCAAGAGGTGTCAGGCTCTGTATCCCCCTGTACCAGTCCTAGAGGTGCCAGGCTCTGTCTCCCACGTACCAGTCCTAGAGGTGCCAGTCTCTGTCTCCCATGTACTAGTCCTAGTGGTGCCAGGCTCTGTATCTCCCTGGACCAGTCCAAGAGGTGCCAGGCTCTGTATCCCCCTGTGCCAGTCCTAGAGGTGCCAGGCTCTGTCTCCCCCTGTGCCAGTCCTAGAGGTGTCAGGCTCTGTATCCCCCTGTACCAGTCCTAGAGGTGCCAGGCTCTGTCTCCCACGTACCAGTCCTAGAGGTGCCAGTCTCTGTCTCCCATGTACTAGTCCTAGAGGTGCCAGGCTCTGTATCTCCCTGGACCAGTCCAAGAGGTGCCCAGCTCTGTAGCTCTTGTGGCGGTCCTAGAGGTGACATGCTCTCTATCCCCCTGTGCCAGTCCTAGAGGTGCCAGGCTCTGTAGCTGCTGTGCCAGTCCTAGAGGTTCCAGGCTCTTTATCTCCATGTGAAAGTCATAGAGGTGCCAGGCTCTGTATCCCCTGTACAAGTCCTAGAGGTGCCAGGCTCTGTATCCCCTGTACCAGCCCTAGAAGTGCCAGGCTCTGTATCTCCTGTGCCAGTACTAGAGGTGCCAGGCTCTGTATCCCCCTGTACCAGCCCTAGAGGTGCGAGGCTCTGTATCTCCTGTGCCAGTCCTAGAGGTGCCTGGATCTGTATCCTCCTGTGCCAGTCCTAGAGGTGCCAGGCTCTATCTCCCGTGCCAGGCTCTGTAACCGCTGTTCCAGTCCTAGAGGTGCCAGGCTCTGTATCCCCTGTACCAGCCCTAGAGGTGCCAGGGTATGTATCCCCCTGTGCCAGTACTAGAGGTGCCAGGCTCTGTATCCCCCTGTACCAGCCCTAGAGGTGCGAGGCTCTGTATCTCCTGTGCCAGTCCTAGAGGTGCCTGGATCTGTATCCTCCTGTGCCAGTCCTAGATGTGCCAGGCTCTATCTCCCGTGCCAGGCTCTGTAACCGCTGTGCCAGTCCTAGAGGTGCCAGGATCTGTATCCCCTGTGCCAGTCCTAGAGGTGCCAGGCTCTGTAACCGCTGTGCCAGTCCTAGAGGTGCCAGGCTCTGTAACCGCTGTGCCAGTCCTAGAGGTGCCAGGCTCTGTAACCGCTGTGCCAGTCCTAGAGGTGCCAGGCTCTGTAACCGCTGTGCCAGTCCTAGAGGTGGGTTTCCGGGTGAAAATTCGCCCTTCGCTGCAACTTGTACGAACTCAACAGGCGCATCGAGTCCAGCGGCCACTCGGAGACCGCCGAGGTCTCTGCAGCTCATATGTACAAGGGGGGGCGACTCCAGGCCTCAAGGGTCACCAGCCGGTCAGGTGTTCAGGATATCCCTGCTTCAGCACAGGTGGCTCAATGTGTGGCTCACTCATTCTGACGGCACGCCCTATGCTGAAGCAGGGATATTTTGGTGTATATATAATGATGAATTGTCGGTGACTCAGATATTCACCGTTCCTTTTGATTCCTTTTTCTTCCCAAATCGATGTCTTTCAAGTTTTGTCTGTGAGAAGCTTTGGGGACGGAAAGGTATACGGGATATACATAGGAAAGGTATACGGGATATACATAGGAAAGGTATACGGGATATACATAGGAAAGGTATACGGGATATACATAGGAAAGGTATACAGGGATATACATAGGAAAGGTATACAGGGATATACATAGGAAAGGTATACAGGGATATACATAGGAAAGGTATACAGGGATATACATAGGAAAGGTATACGGGATATACATAGATAGGAAAGGTATACAGGGATATACATAGGAAAGGTATACGGGATATACATAGATAGGAAAGGTATACAGGGATATACATAGATAGGAAAGGTATACGGGATATACATAGGAAAGGTATACGGGATATACATAGATAGGAAAGGTATACAGGGATATACATAGGAAAGGTATACGGGATATACATAGATAGGAAAGGTATACAGGGATATACATAGATAGGAAAGGTATACGGGATATACATAGGAAAGGTATACAGGGATATACATAGATAGGAAAGGTATACAGGGATATACATAGATAGGAAAGGTATACAGGGATATACATAGCAAGGAAAGGTATACAGGGATATACATAGGAAAGGTATACAGGGATATACATAGATAGGAAAGGTATACGGGATATACATAGGAAAGGTATACAGGGATATACATAGGAAAGGTATACGGGATATACATAGGAAAGGTATACGGGATATACATAGGAAAGGTATACAGGGATATACATAGGAAAGGTATACGGGATATACATAGGAAAGGTATACAGGGATATACATACATAGAAAGGTATACAGGGATATACATAGGAAAGGTATACAGGGATATACATAGGAAAGGTATACAGGGATATACATAGGAAAGGTATACAGGGATATACATAGGAAAGGTATACAGGGATATACATAGATAGGAAAGGTATACAGGATATACATAGATAGGAAAGGTATACAGGGATATACATAGGAAAGGTATACAGGGATATACATAGGAAGGTATACAGGGATATACATAGGAAAGGTATACAGGGATATACATAGAGAAAGGTATACAGGGATATACATAGGAAAGGTATACAGGGATATACATAGGAAAGGTATACAGGGATATACATAGGAAAGGTATACAGGGATATACATAGATAGGAAAGGTATACAGGGATATACATAGATGGGAAAGGTATACAGGGATATACATAGGAAAGGTATACAGGGATATACATAGATAGGAAAGGTATACGGGGATATACATAGATAGGAAAGGTATACAGGGATATACATAGGAAAGGTATACAGGGATATACATAGATAGGAAAGGTATACGGGGATATACATAGATAGGAAAGGTATACAGGGATATACATAGGAAAGGTATACAGGGATATACATAGGAAAGGTATACAGGGATATACATAGGAAAGGTATACAGGGATATACATAGATAGGAAAGGTATACAGGGATATACATAGATGGGAAAGGTATACAGGGATATACATAGGAAAGGTATACAGGGATATACATAGATAGGAAAGGTATACGGGGATATACATAGATAGGAAAGGTATACAGGGATATACATAGGAAAGGTATACAGGGATATACATAGATAGGAAAGGTATACGGGGATATACATAGATAGGAAAGGTATACAGGGATATACATAGATAGGAAAGGTATACAGGGATATACATAGGAAAGGTATACAGGGATATACATAGGAAAGGTATACAGGGATATACATAGATGGGAAAGGTATACAGGGATATACATGGAAAGGTATACAGGGATATACATAGGAAAGGTATACAGGGATATACATAGGAAAGGTATACGGATATACATAGATAGGAAAGGTATACAGGGATATACATAGGAAAGGTATACGGGATATACATAGATAGGAAAGGTATACAGGGATATACATAGGAAAGGTATACAGGGATATACATAGGAAAGGTATACAGGGATATACATAGGAAAGGTATACAGGGATATACATAGGAAAGGTATACGGGATATACATAGATAGGAAAGGTATACAGGGATATACATAGGAAAGGTATACAGGGATATACATAGGAAAGGTATACAGGGATATACATAGGAAAGGTATACAGGGATATACATAGGAAAGGTATACAGGGATATACATAGGAAAGGTATACAGGGATATACATAGGAAAGGTATACAGGGATATACATAGGAAAGGTATACAGGGATATACATAGATAGGAAAGGTATACAGGGATATACATAGGAAAGGTATACAGGGATATACATAGGAAAGGTATACAGGGATATACATAGGAAAGGTATACAGGGATATACATAGGAAAGGTATACAGGGATATACATAGATAGGAAAGGTATACAGGGATATACATAGGAAAGGTATACAGGGATATACATAGATAGGAAAGGTATACAGGGATATACATAGATAGGAAAGGTATACAGGGATATACATAGATAGGAAAGGTATACGGGATATACATAGATAGGAAAGGTATACAGGGATATACATAGGAAAGGTATACAGGGATATACATAGGAAAGGTATACGGGATATACATAGATAGGAAAGGTATACAGGGATATACATAGGAAAGGTATACGGGATATACATAGATAGGAAAGGTATACAGGGATATACATAGGAAAGGTATACAGGGATATACATAGGAAAGGTATACGGGATATACATAGATAGGAAAGGTATACAGGGATATACATAGATAGGAAAGGTATACAGGGATATACATAGATAGGAAAGGTATACAGGGATATACATAGATAGGAAAGGTATACAGGGATATACATACATAGGAAAGGTATACGGGATATACATAGATAGGAAAGGTATACGGGATATACATAGGAAAGGTATACATGGATATACATAGATAGGAAAGGTATACAGGGATATACATAGCAAGGAAAGGTATACAGGGATATACATAGATAGGAAAGGTATACAGGGATATACATAGGAAAGGTATACAGGGATATACATAGGAAAGGTATACAGGGATATACATAGGAAAGGTATACAGGGATATACATAGGAAAGGTATACGGGATATACATAGGAAAGGTATACAGGGATATACATAGGAAAGGTATACAGGGATATACATAGGAAAGGTATACGGGATATACATAGATGGGAAAGGTATACAGGGATATACATAGGAAAGGTATACGGGATATACATAGATAGGAAAGGTATACAGGGATATACATAGATAGGAAAGGTATACGGGATATACATAGGAAAGGTATACAGGGATATACATAGGAAAGGTATACAGGGATATACATAGGAAAGGTATACAGGGATATACATAGGAAAGGTATACAGGGATATACATAGGAAAGGTATACAGGGATATACATAGATAGGAAAGGTATACAGGGATATACATAGATAGGAAAGGTATACAGGGATATACATACATAGGAAAGGTATACGGGATATACATAGATAGGAAAGGTATACGGGATATACATAGGAAAGGTATACATGGATATACATAGATAGGAAAGGTATACAGGGATATACATAGCAAGGAAAGGTATACAGGGATATACATAGATAGGAAAGGTATACGGGGATATACATACATAGGAAAGGTATACGGGATATACATAGGAAAGGTATACAGGGATATACATAGGAAAGGTATACAGGGATATACATAGGAAAGGTATACAGGGATATACATAGGAAAGGTATACAGGGATATACATAGATAGGAAAGGTATACAGGGATATACATAGGAAAGGTATACAGGGATATACATAGGAAAGGTATACAGGGATATACATAGGAAAGGTATACAGGGATATACATAGGAAAGGTATACAGGGATATACATAGGAAAGGTATACGGGATATACATAGATAGGAAAGGTATACAGGGATATACATAGGAAAGGTATACGGGATATACATAGATAGGAAAGGTATACAGGGATATACATAGGAAAGGTATACAGGGATATACATAGGAAAGGTATACAGGGATATACATAGGAAAGGTATACGGGATATACATAGATAGGAAAGGTATACAGGGATATACATAAGAAAGGTATACAGGGATATACATAGGAAAGGTATACAGGGATATACATAGGAAAGGTATACAGGGATATACATAGGAAAGGTATACAGGGATATACATAGATAGGAAAGGTATACAGGGATATACATAGATAGGAAAGGTATACAGGGATATACATAGGAAAGGTATACAGGGATATACATAGATAGGAAAGGTATACGGGGATATACATAGATAGGAAAGGTATACGGGATATATATAGATAGGAAAGGTATACAGGGATATACATAGGAAAGGTATACGGGGATATACATAGATAGGAAAGGTATACGGGGATATACATAGATAGGAAAGGTATACAGGGATATACATAGATAGGAAAGGTATACAGGGATATACATAGCAAGGAAAGGTATACAGGGATATACATAGGAAAGGTATACAGGGATATACATAGATAGGAAAGGTATACAGGGATATACATAGGAAAGGTATACAGGGATATACATAGATAGGAAAGGTATACAGGGATATACATAGGAAAGGTATACAGGGATATACATAGGAAAGGTATACAGGGATATACATAGGAAAGGTATACAGGGATATACATAGGAAAGGTATACGGGATATACATAGGAAAGGTATACAGGGATATACATAGGAAAGGTATACAGGGATATACATAGATAGGAAAGGTATACAGGGATATACATACATAGGAAAGGTATACAGGGATATACATAGATAGGAAAGGTATACGGGATATACATAGGAAAGGTATACAGGGATATACATAGGAAAGGTATACGGGATATACATAGGAAAGGTATACAGGGATATACATAGGAAAGGTATACAGGGATATACATAGGAAAGGTATACGGGGATATACATAGGAAAGGTATACAGGGATATACATAGGAAAGGTATACAGGGATATACATAGATAGGAAAGGTATACAGGGATATACATAGGAAAGGTATACAGGGATATACATAGGAAAGGTATACAGGGATATACATAGATAGGAAAGGTATACAGGGATATACATACATAGGAAAGGTATACAGGATATACATAGGAAAGGTATACAGGGATATACATACATAGGAAAGGTATACAGGGATATACATAGGAAAGGTATACAGGGATATACATAGGAAAGGTATACGGGGATATACATAGGAAAGGTATACGGGATATACATAGATAGGAAAGGTATACAGGGATATACATAGGAAAGGTATACGGGGATATACATAGGAAAGGTATACGGGATATACATAGATAGGAAAGGTATACAGGGATATACATAGGAAAGGTATACGGGGATATACATAGGAAAGGTATACGGGATATACATACATAGGAAAGGTATACAGGGATATACATAGGAAAGGTATACAGGGATATACATAGGAAAGGTATACGGGATATACATAGGAAAGGTATACAGGGATATACATAGATAGGAAAGGTATACAGGGATATACATAGGAAAGGTATACAGGGATATACATAGGAAAGGTATACGGGATATACATAGATAGGAAAGGTATACAGGGATATACATAGGAAAGGTATACGGGATATACATAGGAAAGGTATACGGGATATACATAGATAGGAAAGGTATACAGGGATATACATAGGAAAGGTATACAGGGATATACATAGGAAAGGTATACGGGATATACATAGATAGGAAAGGTATACAGGGATATACATAGGAAAGGTATACAGGGATATACATAGATAGGAAAGGTATACAGGGATATACATAGGAAAGGTATACAGGGATATACATAGGAAAGGTATACAGGGATATACATAGATAGGAAAGGTATACAGGGATATACATAGGAAAGGTATACAGGGATATACATAGGAAAGGTATACGGGATATACATAGGAAAGGTATACAGGGATATACATAGATAGGAAAGGTATACAGGGATATACATAGGAAAGGTATACAGGGATATACATAGGAAAGGTATACAGGGATATACATAGGAAAGGTATACAGGGATATACATAGGAAAGGTATACAGGGATATACATAGGAAAGGTATACGGGATATACATAGGAAAGGTATACAGGGATATACATAGGAAAGGTATACAGGGATATACATAGGAAAGGTATACGGGGATATACATAGAAAGGAAAGGTATACAGGGATATACATAGGAAAGGTATACAGGGATATACATAGGAAAGGTATACAGGGATATACATAGGAAAGGTATACAGGGATATACATAGGAAAGGTATACGGGATATACATAGAAAGGAAAGGTATACAGGGATATACATAGATAGGAAAGGTATACAGGGATATACATAGATAGGAAAGGTATACAGGGATATACATAGGAAAGGTATACAGGGATATACATAGATAGGAAAGGTATACAGGGATATACATAGGAAAGGTATACAGGGATATACATAGATAGGAAAGGTATACAGGGATATACATAGGAAAGGTATACAGGGATATACATAGATAGGAAAGGTATACGGGGATATACATAGATAGGAAAGGTATACGGGATATATATAGATAGGAAAGGTATACAGGGATATACATAGATAGGAAAGGTATACAGGGATATACATAGGAAAGGTATACAGGGATATACATAGGAAAGGTATACAGGGATATACATAGATAGGAAAGGTATACAGGGATATACATAGGAAAGGTATACAGGGATATACATAGGAAAGGTATACAGGGATATACATAGGAAAGGTATACAGGGATATACATAGGAAAGGTATACAGGGATATACATAGGAAAGGTATACAGGGATATACATAGATAGGAAAGGTATACAGGGATATACATAGGAAAGGTATACAGGGATATACATAGATAGGAAAGGTATACAGGGATATACATAGGAAAGGTATACAGGGATATACATAGATAGGAAAGGTATACAGGGATATACATAGGAAAGGTATACGGGATATACATAGATAGGAAAGGTATACAGGGATATACATAGATAGGAAAGGTATACAGGGATATACATAGATAGGAAAGGTATACAGGGATATACATAGGAAAGGTATACGGGATATACATAGATAGGAAAGGTATACGGGGATATACATAGATAGGAAAGGTATACAGGGATATACATAGATAGGAAAGGTATACGGGATATACATAGATAGGAAAGGTATACGGGATATACATAGATAGGAAAGGTATACAGGGATATACATAGATAGGAAAGGTATACGGGATATACATAGGAAAGGTATACAGGGATATACATAGGAAAGGTATACAGGGATATACATAGGAAAGGTATACGGGATATACATAGATAGGAAAGGTATACGGGATATACATAGGAAAGGTATACAGGGATATACATAGGAAAGGTATACAGGGATATACATAGGAAAGGTATACAGGGATATACATAGGAAAGGTATACAGGGATATACATAGGAAAGGTATACAGGGATATACATAGGAAAGGTATACAGGGATATACATAGATAGGAAAGGTATACGGGATATACATAGGAAAGGTATACAGGGATATACATAGGAAAGGTATACAGGGATATACATAGATAGGAAAGGTATACAGGGATATACATAGATAGGAAAGGTATACAGGGATATACATAGGAAAGGTATACGGGATATACATAGATAGGAAAGGTATACAGGGATATACATAGGAAAGGTATACAGGGATATACATAGGAAATGTATACGGATATACATAGAAAGGTATACAGGGATATACATAGATGGGAAAGGTATACAGGGATATACATAGAAAGGTATACAGGGATATACATAGGAAAGGTATACAGGGATATACATAGGAAAAGGTATACAGGGATATACATAGGAAAGGTATACAGGGATATACATAGATAGGAAAGGTATACAGGGATATACATAGATAGGAAAGGTATACAGGGATATACATAGATAGGAAAGGTATACAGGGATATACATAGGAAGGTATACAGGGATATACATAGGAAAGGTATACAGGGATATACATAGGAAAGGTATACAGGGATATACATAGGAAAGGTATACAGGGATATACAATAGGAAAGGTATACAGGGATATACATAGATAGGAAATGTATACAGGGATATACATAGGAAAGGTATACGGGATATACATAGGAAAGGTATACAGGGATATACATAGGAAAGGTATACAGGGATATACATAGGAAAGGTATACAGGGATATACATAGATAGGAAAGGTATACAGGGATATACATACATAGGAAAGGTATACAGGGATATACATAGGAAAGGTATACAGGGATATACATAGGAAAGGTATACGGGATATACATAGGAAAGGTATACAGGGATATACATAGATAGGAAAGGTATACAGGGATATACATACATAGGAAAGGTATACAGGGATATACATAGGAAAGGTATACAGGGATATACATAGGAAAGGTATACGGGATATACATAGGAAAGGTATACGGGATATACTAGATAGGAAAGTATACAGGGATATACATAGGAAAGGTATACAGGGATATACATAGGAAAGGTATACAGGGATATACATAGGAAAGGTATACGGATATACATAGGAAAGGTATACAGGGATATACATAGAAAGGTATACAGGGATATACATAGGAAAGGTATACAGGGATATACATAGGAAAGGTATACAGGGATATACATAGGAAAGGTATACAGGGATATACATAGGAAAGGTATACAGGGATACATAGATAGGAAAGGTATACAGGGATATACATAGATAGGAAAGGTATACAGGGATATACATAGATAGGAAAGGTATACAGGGATATACATAGGAAAGGTATACAGGGATATACATAGATAGGAAAGGTATACGGGGATATACATAGGAAAGGTATACAGGGATATACATAGGAAAGGTATACAGGGATATACATAGATAGGAAAGGTATACAGGGATATACATACATAGGAAAGGTATACAGGGATATACATAGGAAAGGTATACAGGGATATACATAGGAAAGGTATACAGGGATATACATAGATAGGAAAGGTATACAGGGATATACATAGGAAAGGTATACAGGGATATACATAGATAGGAAAGGTATACGGGGATATACATAGATAGGAAAGGTATACAGGGATATACATAGGAAAGGTATACAGGGATATACATAGATAGGAAAGGTATACAGGGATATACATAGGAAAGGTATACGGGATATACATAGGAAAGGTATACAGGGATATACATAGATAGGAAAGGTATACAGGGATATACATAGATAGGAAAGGTATACAGGGATATACATAGGAAAGGTATACAGGGATATACATAGGAAAGGTATACAGGGATATACATAGATAGGAAAGGTATACAGGGATATACATAGATAGGAAAGGTATACAGGGATATACATAGATAGGAAAGGTATACAGGGATATACATAGGAAAGGTATACAGGGATATACATAGATAGGAAAGGTATACGGGATATACATAGATAGGAAAGGTATACAGGGATATACATAGGAAAGGTATACAGGGATATACATAGGAAAGGTATACAGGGATATACATAGGAAAGGTATACAGGGATATACATAGATAGGAAAGGTATACAGGGATATACATAGATAGGAAAGGTATACAGGGATATACATATAGAAAGGTATACAGGGATATACATAGGAAAGGTATACAGGGATATACATAGGAAAGGTATACAGGGATATACATAGGAAAGGTATACAGGGATATACATAGGAAAGGTATACAGGGATATACATAGATAGGAAAGGTATACAGGGATATACATAGGAAAGGTATACAGGG
Source organism: Ascaphus truei (assembly GCF_040206685.1). Taxonomy (NCBI): domain Eukaryota; kingdom Metazoa; phylum Chordata; class Amphibia; order Anura; family Ascaphidae; genus Ascaphus; species Ascaphus truei. The sequence continues at coordinate 108,655 of NW_027456843.1, forward strand.
ATATACATAGATAGGAAAGGTATACGGATATACATAGATAGGAAAGGTATACAGGGATATACATAGGAAAGGTATACAGGGATATACATAGGAAAGGTATACAGGGATATACATAGGAAAGGTATACAGGGATATACATAGGAAAGGTATACAGGGATATACATAGATAGGAAAGGTATACAGGGATATACATAGATAGGAAAGGTATACAGGGATATACATAGATAGGAAAGGTATACAGGGATATACATAGGAAAGGTATACAGGGATATACATAGGAAAGGTATACAGGGATATACATAGAAAGGAAAGGTATACAGGGATATACATAGATAGGAAAGGTATACAGGGATATACATAGATAGGAAAGGTATACAGGGATATACATAGATAGGAAAGGTATACAGGGATATACATAGGAAAGGTATACAGGGATATACATAGGAAAGGTATACAGGGATATACATAGATAGGAAAGGTATACAGGGATATACATAGATAGGAAAGGTATACAGGGATATACATAGATAGGAAAGGTATACAGGGATATACATACATAGGAAAGGTATACAGGGATATACATAGATAGGAAAGGTATACAGGGATATACATAGATAGGAAAGGTATACAGGGATATACATAGGAAAGGTATACAGGGATATACATAGGAAAGGTATACAGGGATATACATAGATAGGAAAGGTATACAGGATATACATAGGAAAGGTATACAGGGATATACATAGGAAAGGTATACAGGGATATACATAGGAAAGGTATACAGGGATATACATAGGAAAGGTATACGGGATATACATAGATAGGAAAGGTATACAGGGATATACATAGATAGGAAAGGTATACGGGATATACATAGGAAAGGTATACAGGGATATACATAGGAAAGGTATACAGGGATATACATAGGAAAGGTATACAGGATATACATAGATGGGAAAGGTATACAGGGATATACATAGATAGGAAAGGTATACAGGGATATACATAGGAAAGGTATACGGGATATACATAGGAAAGGTATACAGGGATATACATAGGAAAGGTATACGGATATACATAGGAAAGGTATACGGGATATACATACATAGGAAAGGTATACAGGGATATACATAGGAAAGGTATACAGGGATATACATAGGAAAGGTATACAGGGATATACATAGGAAAGGTATACAGGGATATACATAGGAAAGGTATACGGGATATACATAGGAAAGGTATACAGGGATATACATAGATAGGAAAGGTATACAGGGATATACATAGGAAAGGTATACGGGATATACATAGGAAAGGTATACAGGGATATACATACATAGGAAAGGTATACAGGGATATACATAGGAAAGGTATACAGGGATATACATAGGAAAGGTATACAGGGATATACATAGATAGGAAAGGTATACGGGATATACATAGGAAAGGTATACAGGGATATACATAGATAGGAAAGGTATACAGGGATATACATAGATAGGAAAGGTATACAGGGATATACATAGGAAAGGTATACAGGGATATACATAGATAGGAAAGGTATACAGGGATATACATAGATAGGAAAGGTATACAGGGATATACATAGGAAAGGTATACAGGGATATACATAGGAAAGGTATACAGGGATATACATAGGAAAGGTATACAGGGATATACATAGGAAAGGTATACAGGGATATACATAGATGGAAAGGTATACAGGGATATACATAGGAAAGGTATACAGGGATATACATAGATAGAAAGGTATACAGGGATATACATAGGAAAGGTATACAGGGATATACATAGGAAAGGTATACAGGGATATACATAGGAAAGGTATACGGGATATACATAGATAGGAAAGGTATACAGGGATATACATAGGAAAGGTATACAGGGATATACATAGGAAAGGTATACAGGGATATACATAGGAAAGGTATACAGGGATATACATAGGAAAGGTATACAGGGATATATACATAGGAAAGGTATACAGGGATATACATAGATAGGAAAGGTATACAGGGATATACATAGATAGGAAAGGTATACAGGGATATACATAGGAAAGGTATACAGGGATATACATAGGAAAGGTATACAGGGATATACATAGGAAAGGTATACAGGGATATACATAGGAAAGGTATACAGGGATATACATAGATAGGAAAGGTATACAGGGATATACATAGGAAAGGTATACAGGGATATACATAGGAAAGGTATACAGGGATATACATAGGAAAGGTATACAGGGATATACATAGATAGGAAAGGTATACGGGATATACATAGATAGGAAAGGTATACGGGATATACATAGATAGGAAAGGTATACAGGGATATACATAGGAAAGGTATACAGGGATATACATAGGAAAGGTATACAGGGATATACATAGGAAAGGTATACAGGGATATACATAGGAAAGGTATACAGGGATATACATAGATAGGAAAGGTATACAGGGATATACATAGGAAAGGTATACGGGATATACATAGGAAAGGTATACAGGGATATACATAGGAAAGGTATACAGGGATATACATAGATAGGAAAGGTATACAGGGATATACATAGATAGGAAAGGTATACAGGGATATACATAGGAAAGGTATACGGGATATACATAGGAAAGGTATACAGGGATATACATAGATAGGAAAGGTATACAGGGATATACATAGGAAAGGTATACAGGGATATACATAGGAAAGGTATACAGGGATATACATAGATAGGAAAGGTATACAGGGATATACATAGGAAAGGTATACAGGGATATACATAGGAAAGGTATACAGGATATACATAGGAAAGGTATACAGGGATATACATAGGAAAGGTATACAGGGATATACATAGATAGGAAAGGTATACAGGGATATACATAGATAGGAAAGGTATACAGGGATATACATAGGAAAGGTATACAGGGATATACATAGGAAAGGTATACAGGGATATACATAGATGGAAAGGTATACAGGGATATACATAGGAAAGGTATACGGGATATACATAGATAGGAAAGGTATACAGGGATATACATAGGAAAGGTATACAGGGATATACATAGATAGGAAAGGTATACAGGGATATACATATAGGAAAGGTATACAGGGATATACATAGGAAAGGTATACAGGGATATACATAGGAAAGGTATACAGGGATATACATTAGGAAAGGTATACAGGGATATACATAGGAAAGGTATACAGGGATATACATAGATGGAAAGGTATACAGGGATATACATAGGAAAGGTATACAGGGATATACATAGGAAAGGTATACAGGGATATACATAGGAAAGGTATACAGGGATATACATAGATAGGAAAGGTATACAGGGATATACATAGGAAAGGTATACGGGATATACATAGGAAAGGTATACAGGGATATACATACATAGGAAAGGTATACAGGGATATACATAGGAAAGGTATACAGGGATATACATAGGAAAGGTATACAGGGATATACATAGATAGGAAAGGTATACAGGGATATACATAGATAGGAAAGGTATACAGGGATATACATAGGAAAGGTATACAGGGATATACATAGATAGGAAAGGTATACAGGGATATACATAGGAAAGGTATACGGGATATACATAGATAGGAAAGGTATACAGGGATATACATAGGAAAGGTATACAGGGATATACATAGATAGGAAAGGTATACAGGGATATACATAGATAGGAAAGGTATACAGGGATATACATAGATAGGAAAGGTATACAGGGATATACATAGAGAAAGGTATACAGGGATATACATAGGAAAGGTATACAGGGATATACATAGAAAGGTATACGGGATATACATAGGAAAGGTATACAGGGATATACATAGGAAAGGTATACAGGGATATACATAGATAGGAAAGGTATACAGGGATATACATAGAGGAAAGGTATACAGGGATATACATAGGAAAGGTATACAGGGATATACATAGGAAAGGTATACAGGGATATACATAGAAGGAAAGGTATACAGGGATATACATAGAGGAAAGGTATACAGGGATATACATAGGAAAGGTATACAGGGATATACATAGGAAAGGTATACAGGGATATACATAGATAGGAAAGGTATACAGGGATATACATAGATGGAAAGGTATACAGGGATATACATAGGAAAGGTATACAGGGATATACATAGATAGAAAGGTATACAGGGATATACATAGATAGGAAAGGTATACAGGGATATACATAGGAAAGGTATACAGGGATATACATAGGAAAGGTATACAGGGATATACATAATAGGAAAGGTATACAGGGATATACATAGATAGGAAAGGTATACAGGGATATACATAGATAGGAAAGGTATACAGGGATATACATAGAGAAAGGTATACAGGGATATACATAGATAGGAAAGGTATACAGGGATATACATAGGAAAGGTATACAGGGATATACATAGATAGGAAAGGTATACAGGGATATACATAGAAGAAAGGTATACAGGGATATACATAGGAAAGGTATACAGGGATATACATAGATAGGAAAGGTATACAGGGATATACATAGGAAAGGTATACAGGGATATACATAGGAAAGGTATACAGGGATATACATAGATAGGAAAGGTATACAGGGATATACATAGGAAAGGTATACAGGGATATACATAGGAAAGGTATACAGGGATATACATAGATAGGAAAGGTATACAGGGATATACATAGGAAAGGTATACAGGGATATACATAGATAGGAAAGGTATACAGGGATATACATAGGAAAGGTATACAGGGATATACATAGGAAAGGTATACAGGGATATACATAGATAGGAAAGGTATACAGGGATATACATAGATAGGAAAGGTATACAGGGATATACATAGGAAAGGTATACAGGGATATACATAGGAAAGGTATACAGGGATATACATAGATAGGAAAGGTATACAGGGATATACATAGGAAAGGTATACGGGATATACATAGGAAAGGTATACAGGGATATACATAGGAAAGGTATACAGGGATATACATAGGAAAGGTATACAGGGATATACATAGGGAAAGGTATACAGGGATATACATAGATAGGAAAGGTATACAGGGATATACATAGGAAAGGTATACAGGGATATACATAGGAAAGGTATACGGGATATACATAGGAAAGGTATACAGGGATATACATAGGAAAGGTATACAGGGATATACATAGGAAAGGTATACAGGGATATACATAGGAAAGGTATACAGGGATATACATAGGAAAGGTATACAGGGATATACATAGATAGGAAAGGTATACAGGGATATACATAGAAGGAAAGGTATACAGGGATATACATAGATAGGAAAGGTATACAGGGATATACATAGGAAAGGTATACAGGGATATACATAGGAAAGGTATACAGGGATATACATAGATAGGAAAGGTATACAGGGATATACATAGATAGGAAAGGTATACAGGGATATACATAGGAAAGGTATACAGGGATATACATAGATAGGAAAGGTATACAGGGATATACATAGGAAAGGTATACAGGGATATACATAGATAGGAAAGGTATACAGGGATATACATAGATAGGAAAGGTATACAGGGATATACATAGGAAAGGTATACAGGGATATACATAGATAGGAAAGGTATACAGGGATATACATAGGAAAGGTATACAGGGATATACATAGATAGGAAAGGTATACAGGGATATACATAGATAGGAAAGGTATACAGGGATATACATAGATAGGAAAGGTATACAGGGATATACATAGATAGGAAAGGTATACAGGGATATACATAGGAAAGGTATACAGGGATATACATAGGAAAGGTATACAGGATATACAATAGGAAAGGTATACAGGGATATACATAGATAGGAAAGGTATACAGGGATATACATAGGAAAGGTATACAGGATATACAGATAGGAAAGGTATACAGGGATATACATAGATAGGAAAGGTATACAGGGATATACATAGATAGGAAAGGTATACAGGGATATACATAGGAAAGGTATACAGGGATATACATAGGAAAGGTATACAGGGATATACATAGATAGGAAAGGTATACAGGGATATACATAGATAGAAAGGTATACAGGGATATACATAGATAGGAAAGGTATACAGGGATATACATAGAGGAAAGGTATACAGGGATATACAAGATAGGAAAGGTATACAGGGATATACATAGATAGGAAAGGTATACAGGGATATACATAGGAAAGGTATACAGGGATATACATAGGGAAAGGTATACAGGGATATACATAGGAAAGGTATACAGGGATATACATAGATAGGAAAGGTATACAGGGATATACATAGATAGGAAAGGTATACAGGGATATACATAGATAGGAAAGGTATACAGGGATATACATAGGAAAGGTATACAGGGATATACATAGGAAAGGTATACAGGGATATACATAGGAAAGGTATACAGGGATATAATACATAGGAAAGGTATACGGGGATATACATAGGAAAGGTATACAGGGATATACATAGATAGGAAAGGTATACAGGGATATACAAGATAGGAAAGGTATACGGGATATACATAGATAGGAAAGGTATAAGGGATATACATAGATAGGAAAGGTATACGGGATATACATAGATAGGAAAGGTATACAGGGATATACATAGATAGGAAAGGTATACAGGGATATACATAGATAGGAAAGGTATACAGGGATATACATAGATAGGAAAGGTATACAGGGATATACATAGGAAAGGTATACAGGGATATACATAGATAGGAAAGGTATACAGGGATATACATAGATAGGAAAGGTATACAGGGATATACATAGGAAAAGGTAGGATATACATAGATAGGAAAGGTATACAGGGATATACATAGGAAAGGTATACAGGGATATACATAGGAAAGGTATACAGGGATATACATAGGAAAGGTATACAGGGATATACATAGATAGGAAAGGTATACAGGGATATACATAGATAGGAAAGGTATACAGGGATATACATAGATAGGAAAGGTATACAGGGATATACATAGGAAAGGTATACAGGGATATACATAGATAGGAAAGGTATACAGGGATATACATAGGAAAGGTATACAGGGATATACATAGGAAAGGTATACAGGGATATACATAGATAGGAAAGGTATACAGGGATATACATAGGAAAGGTATACAGGGATATACATAGATAGGAAAGGTATACAGGGATATACATAGGAAAGGTATACAGGGATATACATAGGAAAGGTATACAGGGATATACATAGATAGGAAAGGTATACAGGGATATACATAGGAAAGGTATACGGGATATACATAGGAAAGGTATACAGGGATATACATAGATAGGAAAGGTATACAGGGATATACATAGATAGGAAAGGTATACAGGGATATACATAGGAAAGGTATACAGGGATATACATAGGAAAGGTATACAGGGATATACATAGGAAAGGTATACAGGGATATACATAGATAGGAAAGGTATACGGGATATACATAGATAGGAAAGGTATACAGGGATATACATAGGAAAGGTATACAGGGATATACATAGATAGGAAAGGTATACAGGGATATACATAGGAAAGGTATACAGGATATACATAGATAGGAAAGGTATACAGGGATATACATAGATAGGAAGGTATACAGGGATATACATAGATAGGAAAGGTATACAGGGATATACATAGATAGGAAAGGTATACGGGGATATACATAGATAGGAAAGGTATACAGGGATATACATAGGAAAGGTATACATGGATATACATAGATATGAAAGGTATACAGGGATATACATAGATGGGAAAGGTATACGGGGATATACATAGGAAAGGTATACGGGATATACATAGGAAAGTATACAGGGATATACATAGGAAAGGTATACAGGGATATACATAGGAAAGGTATACAGGGATATACATAGATAGGAAAGGTATACGGGATATACATAGAAAGGTATACAGGGATATACATAGGAAAGGTATACAGGGATATACATAGGAAAGGTATACAGGGATATACATAGGAAAGGTATACAGGGATATACATAGGAAAGGTATACAGGGATATACATAGATAGGAAAGGTATACAGGGATATACATAGATAGGAAAGGTATACAGGGATATACATAGATAGGAAAGGTATACAGGGATATACATAGGAAAGGTATACAGGGATATACATAGGAAAGGTATACAGGGATATACATAGATAGGAAAGGTATACAGGGATATACATAGATAGGAAAGGTATACGGGGATATACATAGGAAAGGTATACAGGGATATACATAGGAAAGGTATACAGGGATATACATAGGAAAGGTATACAGGGATATACATAGGAAAGGTATACAGGGATATACATAGATAGGAAAGGTATACAGGGATATACGTAGATAGGAAAGGTATACAGGGATATACATAGGAAAGGTATACAGGGATATACATAGGAAAGGTATACAGGGATATACATAGATAGGAAAGGTATACAGGGATATACATAGATAGGAAAGGTATACAGGGATATACATAGATAGGAAAGGTATACAGGGATATACATAGGAAAGGTATACAGGGATATACATAGGAAAGGTATACAGGGATATACATAGGAAAGGTATACAGGGATATACATAGATAGGAAAGGTATACAGGGATATACATAGATAGGAAAGGTATACAGGGATATACATAGATAGGAAAGGTATACAGGGATATACATAGATAGGAAAGGTATACAGGGGATATACATAGATAGGAAAGGTATACAGGGATATACATAGATGGAAAGGTATACGGGGATATACATAGATGGGAAAGGTATACAGGGATATACATAGATAGGAAAGGTATACAGGGATATACATAGGAAAGGTATACGGGGATATACATAGGAAAGGTATACAGGGATATACATAGGAAAGGTATACAGGGATATACATAGGAAAGGTATACAGGGATATACATAGATAGGAAAGGTATAAAGGGATATACATAGATAGGAAAGGTATACGGGATATACATAGATAGGAAAGGTATACAGGGATATACATAGATAGGAAAGGTATACAGGGATATACATAGGAAAGGTATACAGGGATATACATAGGAAAGGTATACAGGGATATACATAGATAGGAAAGGTATACAGGGATATACATAGATAGGAAAGGTATACAGGGATATACATAGATAGGAAAGGTATACAGGGATATACATAGGAAAGGTATACGGGGATATACATAGATAGGAAAGGTATACAGGGATATACATAGGAAAGGTATACAGGGATATACATAGGAAAGGTATACGGGATATACATAGGAAAGGTATACAGGGATATACATAGGAAAGGTATACAGGGATATACATAGGAAAGGTATACAGGGATATACATAGATAGGAAAGGTATACAGGGATATACATAGATATGAAAGGTATACGGGGATATACATAGATGGGAAAGGTATACAGGGATATACATAGATAGGAAAGGTATACAGGGATATACATAGATAGGAAAGGTATACAGGGATATACATAGCAAGGAAAGGTATACAGGGATATACATAGATATGAAAGGTATACGGGGATATACATAGATAGGAAAGGTATACAGGGATATACATAGGAAAGGTATACAGGGATATACATAGGAAAGGTATACAGGGATATACATAGGAAAGGTATACAGGGATATACATAGATAGGAAAGGTATACGGGATATACATACAGTAGGAAAGGTATACAGGGATATACATAGGAAAGGTATACAGGGATATACATAGGAAAGGTATACAGGGATATACATAGATAGGAAAGGTATACAGGGATATACATAGGAAAGGTATACAGGGATATACATAGGAAAGGTATACGGGGATATACATAGATAGGAAAGGTATACAGGGATATACATAGGAAAGGTATACAGGGATATACATAGATATGAAAGGTATACAGGGATATACATAGATAGGAAAGGTATACAGGGATATACATAGATAGGAAAGGTATACAGGGATATACATAGGAAAGGTATACAGGGATATACATAGATAGGAAAGGTATACAGGGATATACATACATAGGAAAGGTATACAGGGATATACATAGGAAAGGTATACAGGGATATACATAGATAGGAAAGGTATACAGGGATATACATAGGAAAGGTATACAGGGATATACATAGGAAAGGTATACAGGGATATACATAGGAAAGGTATACAGGGATATACATAGGAAAGGTATACAGGGATATACATAGGAAAGGTATACAGGGATATACATAGATAGGAAAGGTATACAGGGATATACATAGCAAGGAAAGGTATACAGGGATATACATAGGAAAGGTATACAGGGATATACATAGATAGGAAAGGTATACAGGGATATACATAGATAGGAAAGGTATACAGGGATATACATAGGAAAGGTATACAGGGATATACATAGGAAAGGTATACAGGGATATACATAGGAAAGGTATACAGGGATATACATAGATAGGAAAGGTATACAGGGATATACATAGGAAAGGTATACAGGGATATACATAGATAGGAAAGGTATACAGGGATATACATAGGAAAGGTATACAGGGATATACATAGATAGGAAAGGTATACAGGGATATACATAGAAAGGAAAGGTATACAGGGATATACATAGATAGGAAAGGTATACAGGGATATACATAGATAGGAAAGGTATACAGGGATATACATAGATAGGAAAGGTATACAGGGATATACATAGGAAAGGTATACAGGGATATACATAGATAGGAAAGGTATACAGGGATATACATAGGAAAGGTATACAGGGATATACATAGGAAAGGTATACAGGGATATACATAGATAGGAAAGGTATACAGGGATATACATAGGAAAGGTATACAGGGATATACATAGATAGGAAAGGTATACAGGGATATACATAGAAAGGAAAGGTATACAGGGATATACATAGATAGGAAAGGTATACAGGGGATATACATAGATAGGAAAGGTATACAGGGATATACATAGATAGGAAAGGTATACAGGGATATACATAGATAGGAAAGGTATACAGGGATATACATAGATAGGAAAGGTATACAGGGATATACATAGAAAGGAAAGGTATACAGGGATATACATAGATAGGAAAGGTATACGGGGATATACATAGATAGGAAAGGTATACAGGGATATACATAGGAAAGGTATACGGGGATATACATAGATAGGAAAGGTATACAGGGATATACATAGATAGGAAAGGTATACAGGGATATACATAGATAGGAAAGGTATACAGGGATATACATAGGAAAGGTATACAGGGATATACATAGATAGGAAAGGTATACAGGGATATACATAGGAAAGGTATACAGGGATATACATAGGAAAGGTATACAGGGATATACATAGATAGGAAAGGTATACAGGGATATACATAGGAAAGGTATACAGGGATATACATAGGAAAGGTATACAGGGATATACATAGATAGGAAAGGTATAGGATATACATAGGAAAGGTATACAGGGATATACATAGGAAAGGTATACAGGGATATACATAGGAAAGGTATACAGGGATATACATAGGAAAGGTATACAGGGATATACATAGATAGGAAAGGTATACAGGGATATACATAGATAGGAAAGGTATACAGGGATATACATAGGAAAGGTATACAGGGATATACATAGATAGGAAAGGTATACAGGGATATACATAGATAGGAAAGGTATACAGGGATATACATAGATAGGAAAGGTATACAGGGATATACATAGATAGGAAAGGTATACAGGGATATACATAGATGGGAAAGGTATACGGGGATATACATAGATGGGAAAGGTATACAGGGATATACATAGATGGAAAGGTATACAGGGATATACATAGATAGGAAAGGTATACGGGGATATACATAGATGGGAAAGGTATACAGGGATATACATAGATAGGAAAGGTATACGGGGATATACATAGATAGGAAAGGTATACAGGGATATACATAGATAGGAAAGGTATACAGGGATATACATAGATAGGAAAGGTATACAGGGATATACATAGGAAAGGTATACAGGGATATACATAGATAGGAAAGGTATACAGGGATATACATAGGAAAGGTATACAGGGATATACATAGGAAAGGTATACAGGGATATACATAGGAAAGGTATACAGGGATATACATAGGAAAGGTATACAGGGATATACATAGATAGGAAAGGTATACAGGGATATACATAGATAGGAAAGGTATACAGGGATATACATAGATAGGAAAGGTATACAGGGATATACATAGATAGGAAAGGTATACAGGGATATACATAGATAGGAAAGGTATACAGGGATATACATAGATAGGAAAGGTATACGGGGATATACATAGATAGGAAAGGTATACAGGGATATACATAGATAGGAAAGGTATACAGGGATATACATAGATGGGAAAGGTATACAGGGATATACATAGATAGGAAAGGTATACAGGGATATACATAGATAGGAAAGGTATACAGGGATATACATAGATGGGAAAGGTATACGGGGATATACATAGATGGGAAAGGTATACGGGGATATACATAGATGGGAAAGGTATACAGGGATATACATAGATAGGAAAGGTATACGGGGATATACATAGATGGGAAAGGTATACAGGGATATACATAGATAGGAAAGGTATACAGGGATATACATAGATAGGAAAGGTATACAGGGATATACATAGATAGGAAAGGTATACAGGGATATACATAGATAGGAAAGGTATACAGGGATATACATAGATAGGAAAGGTATACAGGGATATACATAGATGGGAAAGGTATACAGGGATATACATAGATAGGAAAGGTATACAGGGATATACATAGGAAAGGTATACAGGGATATACATAGGAAAGGTATACGGGATATACATAGATAGGAAAGGTATACAGGGATATACATAGATAGGAAAGGTATACAGGGATATACATAGGAAAGGTATACAGGGATATACATAGGAAAGGTATACAGGGATATACATAGATAGGAAAGGTATACAGGGATATACATAGGAAAGGTATACGGGATATACATAGATAGGAAAGGTATACAGGGATATACATAGATAGGAAAGGTATACAGGGATATACATAGGAAAGGTATACGGGGATATACATAGATAGGAAAGGTATACAGGGATATACATAGATAGGAAAGGTATACAGGGATATACATAGGAAAGGTATACAGGGATATACATAGATAGGAAAGGTATACAGGGATATACATAGGAAAGGTATACAGGGATATACATAGGAAAGGTATACAGGGATATACATAGATAGGAAAGGTATACAGGGATATACATAGGAAAGGTATACGGGGATATACATAGGAAAGGTATACAGGGATATACATAGGAAAGGTATACAGGGATATACATAGATAGGAAAGGTATACAGGGATATACATAGATAGGAAAGGTATACAGGGATATACATAGGAAAGGTATACGGGATATACATAGATAGGAAAGGTATACAGGGATATACATAGATAGGAAAGGTATACAGGGATATACATAGATAGGAAAGGTATACAGGGATATACATAGGAAAGGTATACAGGGATATACATAGATAGGAAAGGTATACAGGGATATACATAGATAGGAAAGGTATACAGGGATATACATAGATAGGAAAGGTATACAGGGATATACATAGATAGGAAAGGTATACGGGGATATACATAGATAGGAAAGGTATACGGGGATATACATAGATAGGAAAGGTATACGGGGATATACATAGATAGGAAAGGTATACAGGGATATACCAAATAAGTATACATGGGAAGGACGGCGATCCCGGGAATAATCCGATTGCCAATTCTTGGAGTCGGGAAGGAATTTATTTCCCCCGTATGAGATATCACTGGATGATTGTCACTGCGGTTCTGTGTTTGCTTCCTCTGGGTCAGTATACAGTAAGTACGGATATAGTATATGTGTTGTGAAGCTGTCTGCCTGGTCGCCAGGCGTTTCGGCGCCTTTTATATAGCGTAACCACAATTTGCAAGGGGTGTTCCTGAGATCCTGGAGCCGCGGCGTCTGTGTTTGGACGCAATATACTTTTCGTGAGTTTTTAAAATTGCTCTAAGCAAGTCTGGCGCTTGGGTGATGTATCTGGCACGTGACATAATACTGGTGACATCACAATGCACACAGCCTGGTGGCAGATATGGAGAGTGATAGCTGTAAAGGTGACACAGGAAGCAGACGGAGACAGAGAGGAAGTCAGTTGGTGCGTGACATAATACTGGTAATCACAATGCACACAGCCTGGTGGCAGATAAGGAGAAGTCGGATAGCTGTAAAGGTTACACAGGAAGCAGGAGAAAGAAAGAGAGGATGTCAGTTATCACGTTACATCCTACTGGTGACATCATAATGCACATAGCCTGGTGGCAGATAAGGAGAAGTTGGATAGCTGTAAAGGTTACACAGGAAGCAGACGGAGAAAGAGAGAGAGGAAGTCAGTTATCACGTTACATCCTACTGGTCACATCATAATGCACACAGCCTGGTGGCAGATAAGGAGAGTCGGATAACTGTAAAGGTTACACAGGAAGCAGACGGAGACAGAAAGAGAGGTCAGTTGGCGCGTTACATCCTACTGGTGACATCACAATGCACATAGCCTGGTGGCAGATAAGGAGAGTCGGGTAGCTGTAAAGGTTACACAGGAAGCAGACGGACAGAAAGAGAGAAGTCAGTTGGCACGTTACATCCTACTGGTGACATCATAATGCACACAGCCTGGTGGCAGATAAGGAGAGTGATAGCTGTAAAGGTTACACAGGAAGCAGACGGAGACAGAAAGAGAGAAGTCAGTTGGAGCGTTACATCCTACTGGTGACATCACAATGCACATAGCCTGGTGGCAGATAAGGACAGTCGGATAGCTGTAAAGGTTACACAGGAAGCAGACGGACAGAAAGAGAGAAGTCAGTTGGCACGTTACATCCTACTGGTGACATCACAATGCACATAGCCTGGTGGCAGATAAGGAGAGTCACATAGCTGTAAAGGTTACACAGGAAGCAGACGGACAGAAAGAGAGAAGTCAGTTGGCGCGTTACATCCTACTGGTGACATCATAATGCACACAGCCTGGTGGCAGATAAGGAGAGTGATAGCTGTAAAGGTTACACAGGAAGTAGACGGACAGAAAGGGAGAAGTCGGTTGGAGCGTGAGGAGAAAGTAAGAACGCTGGAGAAGGAGAGAGAGGTGGAAAGACATCGAACGGTGTTAAAGAAAAGTGTTGGGAATGAGAGAGATGAAGTGGGGGGGGGGGGATAGAGAGAAGGGGGTAGAGGGTGAGAGTAGGAGGAGGAGGGGAGAGATGAGGTTGGTCTCTTAGAATTTCTGAGCAACGCCGGGTACTTTCAGCTGGTATAGGATCTGTCGTCCGTCTGTATTTGTCGTTTAATGTCGTCTATGTAACTGTAACGATGTCATCTATGTAACTGTGGGGGATTAGCTAATGTTAGGTCACCAGGTAATACACTGCTTTCCATGGGGGGGGGGGGTTACATACTGCAGTTACGGAGGACCTGACTCATCTTCCCATCGCGTGTCATATAAAGCGTGCTTTGGGCCGTACACGCAACATACATACGCTTACCCTTTATAAAGTGTTTTTTTTTAATCAGTCTACACTATCTCCGGTCTTCTATTCTTCTCCATGAAGGTCCCGTCCAGTAACCTGCGTCCCTGACTGTCCAGGGGTTATCGTTTTATTTGTATTTAAAGAAATTGACACTTGTGAGTACAAATTGCATCGGATTTGGGAGGAATTAACCACCTATCACATAAAACATATCGCACCATTGTATGTGTGTTTTCTTTTTATATATATACCTGCGCTCCCCAGTCAGCTTGGATACCCGAGACAACAAATCCGTCCTGGACTGCAGTTGGCCATCATTCAAGCAGGGGTGGGCAACCTGACTCCTCATGGGGCACCAACTGGTCAGGTATTAAGGGTGTCCCTGCTTCGGTGGCTCAGTCGAAGACTGCTCCTCTCTCTCAAGATGATTGAGCCACCTGTGCTGAAGCAGGGATATTCCTCATACGCAGTGGTCGACAAATCACCAAAAAATCTCGCCGAACAAAAAAATCTACTCGCCACCTAGTACCACACGTGTGCTGCTTGGGCAAATAGGAGGTCGCCACAATGTTAAATCCACTCGCCCGGGGCGAGCAAATGTATAGGTTTGTCGAACACTGCTCATACGTGACCTGTGGCTGGTTCTTGAGGTCTGGAGTTGGCCACCCTTGAAATACAGTGTCTCCTGGCTGGGCAAAATTGGTGCTGTTGCAATGAACCTTCACCCGCAATGAACCTTCACCCGCATGACCCATGTTGCAATGATCCAGCACCCGCTCCGTACGTGGTCCATTCCGTGGTTTATTGATCTGAAGGCTCTCCTACCTCCGGTTATACCCCCGGTAGGAGATGTGTGCAGAGGGGTTTTTACCACAGGAGACATTATTAAGGGGCAATAAAAACAAGCTTTTATTCGTCCCAACTTACAAAACTTAAAAAATACTGCAGCTTTCACCAGCAAAACAGGGCTACATAAAAACAACCTAGTTCCTATAGGTGTTAGAACGGAAGTCTGTAATTTGAGCATAAACTGTGATGTGATATTATAAACGGTTTGACCTAGATGTCTATGTAGGTGTGTGTATACACATGTATGTATGAGTCAGCGACACCTTCATGAGACAGCCTCAGTTATGTGAGAAACTGCGATTCAAAGAGATTGCTCGAGACCTTCCTAACCAGTAGGACTTGAACACCTGGTTAATTCAGACCTGCGGTTAGCTTTTTCCAACACAAGAAGAGGTTCTGGTGAGCAGTTCCAGAGGAATGACCTGAAGGAACGCCTCAGCACAAGATATGCTGAGGAAGTAAATATATATATATCTGTATGGAACCTGTAATATGTAACATTACTAAAGTGTCTGGTAACATGCATTGTCCTTTAACATGTCATTCTTACACACAGATATTGTAACATCAGTTTGATATGTTCTACTAATACAATTGTTATATATTCACGTGTTTGCCTTTCTATCCCCAAAAAGAACATGACATACAGAGTTGTATTTCTTATATAGGGAGCACTGACATCACAGTCCCTGTACACACATTGGGGGGGATAAGACCCTTACCAACAACACATATATCCAACTTTGGTGACACACAAGTCTTTACCTTCGAGCTCCTGGCTGGGGTGAGAAGCCAGAAGAAGTGGTCCAGGGTGAGTACCTCCCGGGATCGGAAACTGCCTGAGACTGCTTGTCAGGCTTTGAAAGACCTGATGAGACAGGTGAGGACATCAATGACATCTCCTTATCTGCCACCAGTGCTGTATAACATTATGCCAGCAGGGTTCCCTGTCTCACTACCTAACAGCGGGTCCACCCTGTTACACCTTCTAACTGTGGTGGCCTTGGGCCTCCCAGACCTTATGAAATACTCTCCGGCTTCTGTGCTAAGCCAGATCTGCCTAAGGTCCTCCCAAAGGAACACAAGAGGCTGGGTTGACAAAGAGCAGTTGGCATCGCTCCCGGACAATATCGACTCCCTTCTTTGGCTGACAAGAATGGGCAGAGGCCTCCTGGTGCCTCTTCTCACCCCCCCCCCCCCCCGTGATGAAGCACTCTCTGGTCATAGGATCGTCTACAAAATGTAAGTATAAGCTGGGGTCCAGTAGCTCTGGAGTAATCCCTCTTTGGAGCCAGGGCTGGCCTGAGACGGCCTTCCAGACGTGGAAATCGGTGGGCATCACCGGAGTTAGGGACCTAGGCACAGGAAATGGCATTAAACAATTTCCAGAGTTACAAGAGAGTAAGAAGTTACCCCCATCAGATCATTTTTTTGTAGTGCCGAGCCACACGAATCAAATCCCGTGTACGTGTTTTGAATCAATGTTCACACCATGTCAAGACAACTAATTTCTCCTAAAGCACTGATATATACATATATATATATATATATATATATATATATATATATTATATACATACTGTAGGACTCAGTATTTCCACTCCATTCTTACATTCTGCATACTCCATATCCCCCACCCCAGCTGTACCTCATGTCAGCATTTTCCACTTATCTCTCTGTGGCTTACTGTAGGGGATGGGTCGTTGATGCGTTTAGCAGACGTGGGCTAGCCAAGGTAAACATGTTGCTAAAGTCTTATCTTCAGGGAAGGTCACTTGTCTCTAGCCCTTATTCAGTTCCTCACAGTTCCCTGCAGCTGGATTTGTCTGTAGCTTGTTAAAATAATCTTGCTGACCTTCTTCAAACTTAACCCTGTCCTGCATTCAACCTTTCGCCCATCCCCTGGTTCCCTTTCATCATATTTATTAGTCTTCTGATTGTCTGTTTTGGAGGGTTTATAATTCAAAATCCAACAGAGATGTATCACATTCTGCGTCTCTGCCCCAGCTTGCACCTTGGGGAGAGTCAGTAGGAGGAGTTGGAAGGAGTTACATGGTGCACAGATTATAATGAGATGTATCACATTCTGCGTCTCTGCCCCAGTTTGCACCTTGGGGAGAGTCAGTAGGAGGAGTTGGGGAGAGTTACATGGTGCACAGATTATAATGAGATGTATCACATTCTGCGTCTCTGCCCCAGCTTGCACCTTGGGGAGAGTCAGTAGGAGGAGTTGGGGGAGTTACATGGTGCACAGATTATAATGAGATGTATCACATTCTGCGTCTCTGCCCCAGTTTGCACCTTGGGGAGAGTCAGTAGGAGGAGTTGGGGGGAGTTACATGGGGCACAGATTATAATGAGATGTATCACATTCTGCGTCTCTGCCCCAGCATGCACCTTGGGGAGAGTCAGTAGGAGGAGTTGGGAGAGTTACATGGTGCATAGATTATAATGAGATGTATCACATTCTGCGTCTCTGTCCCAGCTTGCACCTTGGGGAGAGTCAGTAGGAGGAGTTGGGAGAGTTACATGGTGCATAGATTATAATGAGATGTATCACATTCTGCGTCTCTGTCCCAGCTTGCACCTTGGGGAGAGTCAGTAGGAGGAGTTGGGGGGAGTTACATGGTGCACAGATTATAATGAGATGTATCACATTCTGCGTCTCTGCCCCAGCTTGCACCTTGGGGAGAGTCAGTAGGAGGAGTTGGGGAGGAGTTACATGGTGCACAGAATATAATGAGATGTATCACATTCTGCGTCTCTGCCCCAGCTTGCACCTTGGGGAGAGTCAGTAGGAGGAGTTGGGGAGGAGTTACATGGTGCACAGAATATAATGAGATGTATCACATTCTGCATCTCTGTCCCAGCTTGCACCTTGGGGAGAGTCAGTAGGAGGAGTTGGGGGAGTTACATGGTGCACAGATTATAATGAGATGTATCACATTCTGCATCTCTGCCCCAGCTTGCACCTTGGGGAGAGTCAGTAGGAGGAGTTGGGGGAGTTACATGGGGCACAGATTATAATGAGATGTATCACATTCTGCGTCTCTGCCCCAGCTTGCACCTTGGGGAGAGTCAGTAGGAGGAGTTGGGGGAGTTACATGGGGCACAGATTATAATGAGATGTATCACATTCTGCGTCTCTGTCCCAGCTTGCACCTTGGGGAGAGTCAGTAGGAGAAGTTGGGGAGGAGTTACATGGGGCACAGATTATAATGAGATGTATCACATTCTGCGTCTCTGTCCCAGCTTGCACCTTGGGGAGAGTCAGTAGGAGAAGTTGGGGAGGAGTTACATGGGGCACAGATTATAATGAGATGTATCACATTCTGCGTCTCTGTCCCAGCTTGCACCTTGGGGAGAGTCAGTAGGAGGAGTTCGGGGAGTTACATGGTGCACAGATTATAATGAGATGTATCACATTCTGCGTCTCTGCCCCAGCATGCACCTTGGGGAGAGTCAGTAGGAGGAGTTGGGGGGAGTTACATGTTACACAGATTATAATGAGATGTATCACATTCTGCGTCTCTGCCCCAGCTTGCACCTTGGGGAGAGTCAGTAGGAGGAGTTGGGGGGGAGTTACATGGGGCACAGATTATAATGAGATGTATCACATTCTGCGTCTCTGTCCCAACTTGCACCTTGGGGAGAGTCAGTAGGAGGAGTTGGGGGAGTTACATGGTGCACAGATTATAATGAGATGTATCACATTCTGCGTCTCTGTCCCAGCATGCACCTTGGGGGGAGTCAGTAGGAGGAGTTGGGGGGAGTTACATGGTGCACAGATTATAATGAGATGTATCACATTCTGCGTCTCTGCCCCAGCTTGCACCTTGGGGAGAGTCAGTAGGAGGAGTTGGGGGGCGTTACATGGGGCACAGATTATAATGAGATGTATCACATTCTGCGTCTCTGCCCCAGCTTGCACCTTGGGGATAGTCAGTAGGAGGAGTTGGGGAGAGTTACATGGTGCACAGATTATAATGAGATGTATCACATTCTGTGTCTCTGTCCCAGCATGCACCTTGGGGAGAGTCAGTAGGAGGAGTTGGGGAGGAGTTACATGGTGCACAGATTATAATGAGATGTATCACATTCTGCGTCTCTGTCCCAGCATGCACCTTGGGGAGAGTCAGTAGGAGGAGTTGGGGGGAGTTACATGGTGCACAGATTATAATGAGATGTATCACATTCTGCGTCTCTGTCCCAGCTTGCACCTTGGGGGTAGTCAGTAGGAGGAGTTGGGGGGAGTTACATGGTGCACAGATTATAATGAGATGTATCACATTCTGCGTCTCTGTCCCAGCTTGCACCTTGGGGGGAGTCAGTAGGAGGAGTTGGGGGAGTTACATGGTGCACAGATTATAATGAGATGTATCACATTCTGCGTCTCTGCCCCAGTTTGCACCTCGGGGAGTGTCAGTAGGAGGAGTTGGGGGGAGTTACATGGTGCACAGATTATAATGAGATGTATCACATTCTGCGTCTCTGCCCCAGCTTGCACCTTGGGGAGAGTCAGTAGGAGGAGTTGGGGGGCGTTACATGGGGCACGGATTATAATGAGATGTATCACATTCTGCGTCTCTGCCCCAGCTTGCACCTTGGGGAGAGTCAGTAGGAGGAGTTGGGGGAGTTACATGGTGCACAGATTATAATGAGATGTATCACATTCTGCGTCTCTGCCCCAGCTTGCACCTTGGGGAGAGTCAGTAGGAGGAGTTGGGGGAGTTACATGGTGCACAGATTATAATGAGATGTATCACATTCTGCGTCTCTGCCCCAGCTTGCACCTTGGGGAGAGTCAGTAGGAGGAGTTGGGGGAGTTACATGGTGCACAGATTATAATGAGATGTATCACATTCTGCGTCTCTGCCCCAGCTTGCACCTTGGGGAGAGTCAGTAGGAGGAGTTGGGGGGAGTTACATGGGGCACAGATTATAATGAGATGTATCACATTCTGCGTCTCTGCCCCAGCTTGCACCTTGGGGAGAGTCAGTAGGAGGAGTTGGGGGAGTTACATGGTGCACAGATTATAATGAGATGTATCACATTCTGCGTCTCTGCCCCAGCTTGCACCTTGGGGAGAGTCAGTAGGAGGAGTTGGGGGAGTTACATGGTGCACAGATTATAATGAGATTTATCACATTCTGCGTCTCTGTCCCAGCTTGCACCTTGGGGAGAGTCAGTAGGAGGAGTTGGGGGGGAGTTACATGGTGCACAGATTATAATGAGATGTATCACATTCTGCGTCTCTGTCCCAGCTTGCCCCTTGGGGAGAGTCAGTAGGAGGAGCTGGGGGGAGTTACATGGTGCACAGATTATAATGAGATGTATCACATTCTGCGTCTCTGCCCCAGCTTGCACCTTGGGGAGAGTCAGTAGGAGGAGTTGGGGGGTTACATGGGGCACAGATTATAATGAGATGTATCACATTCTGCGTCTCTGCCCCAGCTTGCACCTTGGGGAGAGTCAGTAGGAGGAGTTGGGGGGCGTTACATGGGGCACGGATTATAATGAGATGTATCACATTCTGTGTCTCTGCCCCAGCTTGCACATTGGGGAGAGTCATTAGGAGGAGTTGGGGGGGAGTTACATGGTACACAGATTATAATGAGATGTATCACATTCTGCGTCTCTGCCCCAGCTTGCACCTTGGGGAGAGTCAGTAGGAGGAGTTGGGGGGAGTTACATGGTGCAAAGATTATAATGAGATGTATCACATTCTGCGTCTCTGCCCCAGTTTGCACCTTGGGGAGAGTCAGTAGGAGGAGTTGGGGGGAGTAACATGGTGCACAGATTATAATGAGATGTATCACATTCTGCGTCTCTGTCCCAGCTTGCACCTTGGGGAGAGTCAGTAGGAGGAGTTGGGGGGAGTTACATGGGGCACAGATTATAATGAGATGTATCACATTCTGCGTCTCTGCCCCAGCTTGCACCTTGGGGAGAGTCAGTAGGAGGAGTTGGGGGGAGTTACATGGTGCACAGATTATAATGAGATGTATCACATTCTGTGTCTCTGCCCCAGCTTGCACCTTGGGGAGAGTCAGTAGGAGGAGTTGGGGGGAGTTACATGGGGCACAGATTATAATGAGATGTATCACATTCTGCGTCTCTGTCCCAGCTTGCACCTTGGGGAGAGTCAGTAGGAGAAGTTGGGGAGGAGTTACATGGGGCACAGATTATAATGAGATGTATCACATTCTGCGTCTCTGCCCCAGCTTGCACCTTGGGGAGAGTCAGTAGGAGGAGTTGGGGGAGTTACACGGTGCACAGATTATAATGAGATGTATCACATTCTGCGTCTCTGCCCCAGCTTGCACCTTGGGGAGAGTCAGTAGGAGGAGTTGGGTGAGTTACACGGTGCACAGATTATAATGAGATGTATCACATTCTGCGTCTCTGTCCCAGCATGCACCTTTGGGAGAGTCAGTAGGAGGAGTTGGGGGAGTTACATGGTGCACAGATTATAATGAGATTTATCACATTCTGCGTCTCTGTCCCAGCTTGCACCTTGGGGAGAGTCAGTAGGAGGAGTTGGGGGGGAGTTACATGGTGCACAGATTATAATGAGATGTATCACATTCTGCGTCTCTGTCCCAGCTTGCCCCTTGGGGAGAGTCAGTAGGAGGAGTTGGGGAGGAGTTACATGGTGCACAGATTATAATGAGATGTATCACATTCTGTGTCTCTGTACCAGCTTGCACCTTGGGGAGAGTCAGTAGGAGGAGTTGGGGGAGTTACATGGGGCACAGATTATAATGAGATGTATCACATTCTGCGTCTCTGCCCCAGCTTGCACCTTGGGGAGAGTCAGTAGGAGGAGTTGGGGGGGGGGGGGGAGTTACATGGTGCACAGATTATAATGAGATGTATCACATTCTGCGTCTCTGCCCCAGCTTGCACCTTGGGGAGAGTCAGTAGGAGGAGTTGGGGGAGTTACATGGGGCACAGATTATAATGAGATGTATCACATTCTGCGTCTCTGCCCCAGCTTGCACCTTGGGGAGAGTCAGTAGGAGGAGTTGGGGGAGTTACATGGGGCACAGATTATAATGAGATGTATCGCATTCTGCGTCTCTGCCCCAGCATGCACCTTGGGGAGAGTCAGTAGGAGGAGTTTGGGGGAGTTACATGGTGCACAGATTATAATGAGATGTATCACATTGTGCGTCTCTCCCAGCTGGTGTATAGTATCAGCCACGGAGCTACACATATGCTTCTTTAAGCAAGTGTGTCTTAAGGTGGGTCTTAAAGGTGGATAGAGAGGGTGCTAGTCGGGTACTGAGGGGAAGGGCATTTCAGAGGTGTGGGGCAGTCAGTGAGAAATGTTAAAGGCTGGAGAGGGCTTTAGATACAAATGGGGTAGAGAGAAGACATCCTTGAGCAGAATGCAAGAGTCGGGATGGTGCTTAGCGAGAAATTAGGGAGGGCCACCCAGGATGATATAGCAGAGAGACATTCAGAAACTTCGGTCTGTACAGCAGGTGTGAGGTTCGGGGTAGAAAAGTAAATGTGTGTGTCGTCAGCATAGAGGTGATATTTAAACCCAAGAGATGTGATTAGGTCACCTAGAGAGAGTGTGTACAGAGAAAAGAGGAGAGGTCCCAGGACAGAGCCCTGGGGTACCCCCACAGAGAGATCGATAGAGGAGGAGGAGGTGTTAGCAGAAGAGACACTGAAAGTATGATGGGAGAGGTAGGATGAGATCTTTGTTACGAATACCAAGAGTATGGAGAATGTGAAGGAGAAGAGGGTGGTCCACGGTGTCAAATGCTGCAGTGAGGTCGAGTAATATGAGCAGAGTGTAATGACCTCTGTCTTTGGCAGCATGGAGGTCGTCAGTTATTTTAGTGAGGGCTGTTTCGGTGGAGTGAGCAGTGCGGAAGCCAGATTGTAGAGGGTCTAGGAGAGAATAGGTGGTGTGAAAATGGAGCAAGCGAGAGAATACAAGACGTTCATGGAGTTTAGAGGCAAAAGTCAGGAGGGAGACAGGTCGATAGTTAGGAAGACAGGTAGGGTCAAGCTTGGTGTTTTTGAATAATGGTATGACTGTTGCATGATTAAAGGAGGAGGGAAAGGTACCCGAGAGAGGAGTTAAAAATCCATGTGAGCGTAGGGGTTATAGTAGGAACAAGAGGTTTTAGGAGATGGGAGGGAATGGGGTCAAGAGAGCAAGTGGTAGAGGGAGAAGAGGAGATCAACAGCGACACATCCTCCTCTGTGACTGCGGGAAAAGAGTCAAGGAAGGCAGGGGCTGAGCTAGGAAGAGGTGTAGGATGGGAAGAAGAAACAGAGGGGATGTTCTGACGTATGGATTCCACCTCTTCCTTAAAATGGTCAGCAAAGTCCTGAGGTGAGATGAAGGAAGAAGAAGAGGCAGCTGAGGATGGTTTGAGTAGAGCGTGAAAGACAGAGAAGAGTCGGCGTGGGTAAGATTTGTGCTTGTTAATTAGTGAAGAAAAGTAGGTTTCTTTAGCCAGAAAGAAGGCAGAGGTGAAACAGGACAGCAAAAATTTGTAGTGAAGGAAGTCTGCGAGTGTGAGATTTCCTCAAGAGGCGTTCAGAGGAACGAGTGGAGGAGCACAGCAGGTCCTGCGGTTACAGCCTCTCTTCTCCACGTCGCTCCCACACATTCCCTCATCCCATCCTCTCCAGCCCGTGTCTCCCCACTGCTGGATGAAGCCTCCCCAGTGATCTCCCAGGTCCTGCGGTTACAGCCTCTCTTCTCCACGTCGCTCCCACACATTCCCCCATCCCATCCTCTCCAGCCCGTGTCTCCCCACTGCTGGATGTAGTCTCCCCAATGATCTCCCAGGTCCTGCGGTTATAGCCTCTCTTCTCCACGTCGCTCCCACACATTCCCTCATCCCATCCTCCCCAGCCCGTGTCTCCCCACTGCTGATAAAGTCTCCCCAGTGATCTCCCAGGTCCTGCGGTTACAGTCTCTCTTCTCCACGTCGCTCCCACACATTCCCTCATCCCATCCTCCCCAGCCCGTGTCTCCCCACTGCTGATAAAGTCTCCCCAGTGATCTCCCAGGTCCTGCGGTTACAGTCTCTCTTCTCCACGTCGCTCCCACACATTCCCTCATCCCATCCTCCCCAGCCTGTGTCTCCCCACTGCTGATGAAGTCTCCCCAGTGATCTCCCAGGTCCTGC
Organism: Ascaphus truei; assembly: GCF_040206685.1. Taxonomy (NCBI): domain Eukaryota; kingdom Metazoa; phylum Chordata; class Amphibia; order Anura; family Ascaphidae; genus Ascaphus; species Ascaphus truei. The sequence goes on from NW_027456843.1 coordinate 134,451, forward strand.
GGTTACTGCCTCTCTTCTCCACGTCGCTCCCACACATTCCCTCATCCCATCCTCTCCAGCCCGTGTCTCCCCACTGCTGGATGAAGCCTCCCCAGTGATCTCCCAGGTCCTGCGGTTACTGCCTCTCTTCTCCATGTCGCTCCCACACATTCCCTCATCCCATCCTACCCAGCCCGTGTCTCCCCACTGCTGATGAAGCCTCCCCAATGATCTCCCAGGTCCTGCGGTTACAGTCTCCCTTCTCCACGTCGCTCCCACACATTCCCTCATCCCATCCTCTCCAGCCCGTGTCTCCCCACTGCTGTATCTATCTGTATGTATGTATCTATCTGTCTGTGTATCTATCTGTCTGTGTATCTATCTAATTTTAAATCTGTTTATCTATATATCTATCTAGCTTTGTATTTATCTGCGAATCTATCTGCTTATCTGTGAATCTATCTGTCCATTGACCCAACGGATATTAAATCAATGAAGTGAATAAATAGATGAATAGTCTGAGAGAAGGTGCTCAGTAACTCAGAGACGGCAGTGGTTTTATTAAGGCTGCAAGTGGTATTGAATGCAATGATCTAGATCGGAGTGATATTGGCATCTAGATTGGAGAAATACTGCATAGAAGGTGCATCCTCTAGATATGAGGGGAACTAGATCTGATTGTCTACATATGAATGATATTGCGGCTGTTACTCAAGATCTGCGTGGAATTTGACTCCAGAAAAACGCCACTGGTCCCTGCTCTAGATCAGAGTGACATTGTGGTTCTTGTTCTGGATATAAATGTTATTGGGGTTACATGAGAAATACAAGTGTGTATGCGCTAGATCTGAGGAGATATAATCCGCATTGGAGTCTAGATCATAGAAATCAGGGAAGTATGCTATAGATCTAAGTGCTATTTTGGTTCATGTTCTAGGCAGGTCATGTTGGCAGTCTAGAATTGGGGGGGGGGGTGGGGGGGCATGCTCTCTATCTGAAAGGCAGTGCCGGGGAGTCATTTCTGTCTAGATATCTAGAAATACAGAGAGTGCTTGCTTTAGATATTGTGGTTCTGTACATGCTCTAGATATACGGTTAGTGATACATTAGAGATATATGGGGGGGGGGGGTATCTGCTCTAGAACGACGCGCCCATAAGGATTTTACTCTAGATATGATTGCTATTGGCGTCAAGATGAAAGAACTACAGACGGGAATGCTCTAGATCTGTGAGATATTGTGGTACACGCTCTAGATACCGCAGACGGGGCAGTGATACAGACCAGAGATATACGGGGGGTATCTGCTCTAGAACTGCCGGGTAAGGAGGCTTCTTCTCTAGATCTGTGAGATATTGTGGTACACGCTCTAGATACCGCATGCGGGGTAGTGATACAGACCAGAGATATACGGGGGGTATCTGCTCTAGAACTGCCGGGTAAGGAGGCTTCTTCTCTAGATCTGTGAGATATTGTGGTACACGCTCTAGATACCGCATGCGGGGTAGTGATACAGACCAGAGATATACGGGGGGTATCTGCTCTAGAACTGCCGGGTAAGGAGGCTTCTTCTCTAGATCTGTGAGATATTGTGGTACACGCTCTAGATACCGCATGCGGGGCAGTGATACAGATCAGAGATATATGGGGGGTATCTGCTCTAGAACTGCCGGGTAAGGAGGCTTCTTCTCTAGATCTGTGAGATATTGTGGTACACGCTCTAGATACCGCAGACGGGGCAGTGATACAGACCAGAGATATACGGGGGGTATCTGCTCTAGAACTGCCGGGTAAGGAGGCTTCTTCTCTAGATCTGTGAGATATTGTGGTACACGCTCTAGATACCGCATGCGGGGTAGTGATACAGACCAGAGATATACGGGGGGTATCTGCTCTAGAACTGCCGGGTAGGGAGGCTTCTTCTCTAGATCTGATTTATAGTGGCATCAAGATGAGAGAAATACAGAGGGAGGGTGCTCTAAATCAGGGGTGCTCAACTCCAGCCCTCAAGCCCACCCCCCTTACTAATGAGCAAGCTGCGCTGAAGCAGGGACTGATTGAGCCACCTGTGCTGAAGCAGGGATATCCTGAAAACCTGACCTGTTGGGGGAGGGGGCCTGAGGGCTGGAGTTGAGCCCCCCCCCCTACTCTAGATGAGCGTGGGGCTTGGTCCAGAAGGGGTCAGTATTGGGGTTCAGCACTCTATGAGGGGGGTGTAGTCAGCGGCTTGGTGTTGGAAGGGGATATTGGTGACGAACGTGGTCTGCGCCGTGGTCACAGAAGTCCCGTGTCTCCTGCGCTTAATCTCTCGGGCGATCTGACACCAGGTGCAGGAGTAGCAGCAGCAGGAGATGCCGCAGTCATCACAGAGGGAGCCCTGAGGGAGAGGGGGGGAGATGGGGGTGAGAGGGGGGAACGGGGGGGGGGAGAGAGAGGGAGGCGGGAGTGAGAGAGGGGGGTGAGAGGGGAAGGGGAGAGAGAGGGGGGTGAGTGGGGAAGGGAAGTGAGAAAGAGAGAGAGAGGAGAGAGTGAGAGGGGGAGAGCGAGTGGGGAAGGAGAGTGAGAGAGAGAGAGAGAGAGAGAGAGAGAGAGATAGAGAGAGAGAGAGAGAGAGAGAGAGAGAGAGAGAGAGAGAGAGGGGGGGAGAGTAAGTGGGGAAGGAGAGTGAGAAAGAGCAAGAGGAGAGAGAGAAGAGTGAGAGGGGGAGAGCGAGTGGGGAAGGAGAGTGAGAGAGAGAGGAGAGGGGAGAGGTTAGAAGGAGAGAGAATGGGGGGGAGTGGGAGAGGGCGATAAAGAGTGAGAGGGGGTGAGAGAGAGAGGGGGGAGAGAAGGAGAGGGGTTGATAAAGAGGGGGTGAGAGCGAGAGAGGGTGATAAAAGAGGGGGGAGAGAGGGCGAGAAAGAGAGGGGGGAGAGAGGGAGAGAGGAGAGGTGAGAAAGTTAGAGAGGGGGGAGAGAGTGAGTGGGGAAAGAGAGTGAGAAAGAGAGAGAGAGAGGGGGGGAGAGTGAGTGGGGAAGGAGAGAGAGTGAGCGAGAGAGAGAGAGAGAGAGAGAGGAGAGGGGAGCGGTTAGAAGGAGAGAGAAGGGGGGAGTGGGAGAGGGCGATAAAGAGTAAGAGGGGGTGAGAGAGAGAGGGGGAGAGAAGGAGAGAGGGTGATAAAGAGAGGGGTGAGAGCGAGAGAGGGTGATAAAAGAGGGGGGGAGAGAGGGCAAGAAAGAGAGGGGGGGAGAGAGGGTGATAAAGAGAAAGGACGGGTGAGAGGGATATAGGTGGGGTGAGATGGAGAGGGGGTGATAAAGAGAGGGAGGGTGAGGGAGAGAGGAGGTGAGGGAGAGAGAGCAGGGGTTAGAAGGGGACAGAGATGAGGGTTTAGAGAGAGGGGCAGTTGGAAGGCGAGGGTGGGGGGGGGAGAGGGGGGAGAGAGATAAATAGTGTGGAAATTATTTGATATTTGCAGTGAGCATATATAGGATATTTGGGGGTACGGTGTGTATATATTTCTATATAGGATATTTGGGGGTACAATATATAGGATATTATGAGCACTGTGTGTGTATATATATATATATATAAAAAATATTTGGGGTACAGTGTTTGTTATATATAGATATTTTGGGGTACAGTGTTTGTATATAAGATATTTGGGGGTACAGTGTTTGTTTATATATAGAATATTTTGGGGTATGGTGTGTATATATTTATATATAGAATATTTTGGGGTATGGTGTGTATATATATATATATATGGAATATTTTGGGGTACAGTATGTATATAATGGTTTATCTTCTTACCTGGATCTTGTATCTCTCCCGGACGGCCGCTCTCATGCCCATGGTGATGGGGGGGATGACCCCACTGCACCCCAAGTATCCCATACACAGGGGGTCCAGCAGGGGGAGGCAGAGGCACTCCCCAAAATCACTCACAGTCCTACACTGGAGGCAAGGGAAGCACCAAAATGCACAGCAACCTGAGAGAGGGGGGGGGAGAGATAGAGAGGGGGAGAGAGAGAGGGGGAGAGAGAGGGGCGAGAGAGAAGGGGCAGAGATAGAGGGAGAGAGGAGGGTGAGTGAGAGGGAGGGGGGAGAGAGAGGGGAGGGGGAGTGAGAGGGAGGGGGGAGGGAGAGGGGGAGAGAGAGGGGGGAGAGAGAGGGGGGAGAGAGAGAAAGAGGGGGGTGAGTGAGAGCGGGCAGAGGGAGGGAGAGAGAGGGGAGAGAGGGGGCAGAGAGAGAGGGGAGAGAGAGGAGTAGAGAGGGGGCAGAGAGGGAGGGGAGCAGAGTGTGAGCGAGGAAGAGGGAGAGAGAGGAGAAGAGAGAGGGAGTAGATAGAAGGGGGGAGAGAGGGTTGCAGAGAGAGGGGAGCAGAGTGTGGGGAAGAGAAAGGGAGAGGGGGAGAGAGAGGAGAAGAGAGAGATGGGGTACAGAGAGAGGGGAGAGAGAGAGAAGAGAGAGAAAGGGGGAGAGGGAGAAGAGAGAGAGAGGGGTTGAGTGTGAGGGGGCAGAGAGAGAGGGGAGCAGAGTGTGGGGAAGAGAAAGGGAGAGAGAGGTGAAGAGAGAGATGGGGTGCAGAGAGATGGGAGAGAGAGGGGGGGAGAGGGGGGGGAGAATAGAGAGAGAGGGAGAGAGAGGGGAGCAGAGTGGTGGGGGAGAGATGGAATAAAAGAATGTCATTAAACGTATAGATAGCACCTATAGAATGTCATTAAACGTATAGATAGCACCTATAGAATGTCATTGAACGTATAGATAGCGCGTATAGAATGTAATTGCACGTAAAAGACGTCAGTACGTCCCCGGCGAGGCAGGGAACGCTGCGCCGCTGTGAGTGTAGGTGCGGAATCCTCGCATACGCCTGTAACCGGTGTCACAAAGCGTGATGACAAGTAACCCAACGCGTTTCGCCAGCAATGCGCGCTGACTTTATCAGGGGTAAAAAAAAAATGACTTTCTTCCCGCTCTGACACACAGTACGAGGCTGACGCGAGGATTCCCCCGCCGGCACGAGGAGCCCGGCAGCTTCCCCCCCCCCCCCCGCACAGCCGCAGCGGCACCGGAGCCTCTAGAACGTCCATCCCGGACATCGGACGGTTCTACGGAACCGGCCAGCCAACACGATCGGGTCCTGAGGCTCATGGCAGCCTGTCCCGGCTGCAGTAGGGCTCACAAGCGCTCCGTTCGCTGCCGCGGGATGGCACCAGCCGCTCCGGTACATCCATGTTTGCCTCTGTGCCGGATTTTTACTTCCAGAATGTGAGTGGGCAATTGTCGTCCTTTGTGTTATATATATATATATATATATATATATATATATATATATATATATATATATATATATATATATACGCTGCTTTTTCTTTGCCCCTATGGCTGTTATTCCCCACGTTTTTCCCCACCTCCCTCCCTCTCCAGACGCGATTTTTTGCGTCGCCCTCTCTTTTCACGTTGGGCTCCCACAATGGGGTCGGCTCATGTTATACATTTATTGTTTCAACGCATTACTGTTAGTTTTCTATTGATGTTTTTGAGTTATTTTTCCCTTTTTTGAGTGCCGGGAACCATCATACCTATTTAGTTATTACTCTGAGGGGGCCAGGGGGTCCCTCTCTGTTTCCTCGCGCACCTGATCATCTATTTATCTGCTGAGATACTCTATCTCTAGTGGAGTGCTGCTTAAACTCGCATGCTTTTCTTTATCAGAAAAGACACGTTTTGTGTTGCAGTGCATTCTGGGTAGCGGCGAAGATCTACGAAAGAAGTTTTATTCTTCCTCTGAACTTTCGGTCACCTTATAATGGCCGACTCGGCGCTTGTGCCCCTCGCGTCCTTATCTGTTAATTGTCTCTTTGTAGAGTTAGGCAAGAGATATATACAGCTGTTAGGCTGCAGCCCCGGTCCGGGGGGGGGGGGGGCCATATCAGGGGACGGAGGGGGGGCCCATATCAGGGGATGGAGGGGGGGCCCATATCAGGGGACGTGGAATGTCTGCCCTGCCATTGGCTGCGCGCCGCTCACGTGACCGCGTCGCGGGAAGACACAATAATTGTCTTCCCTGCCAGCGTACGCGTCACAGCGCTTTGCGCGCCCACACACACACACGGCCGCTGGGGCCTGCCCCAGAGAGGGCTGTGCAGAGGTGCGTGGTGCGCACGCCGTATCTCATACCGCCATAACCACCGGGGACTCAGCCTTAGCCTTGAAGGGGGAAGATGATGTTGCCGTCACCATAAGTATTTCTGTGTGTTCAATCGGCTAAGGTATATAGCAAACTAGCTGATATACCCGGCGTTGCCCGGGGTGTTAATCCCTAATTGTGTGGTGTAAATGTTGCATAATAACGTTGAAAAGAAGTCAGCGAACCCCGCAGGCCAATGAGAGCCGTGGGAGGGCAGACCGACGGACCAATCAGATTGTCCAGAGGCACGCACAAACGAACTTTTCAGTTTTATATATATAGATATATAGATGTGTAACCAATAATGACATATGAAATGATGCATGCCCGCCCTATATTTGGGGTATACGTCAGACTGCTTAGGACTGTCTCAGCCCGGCATGTGGTGTTAGATCAGACGCATGTCCTGGTTTTTAGGTGAATGTTCTCCTGCAAGCGGCCACTGCAATTACGTTTCCCAACATATTGCTTTCGCCTAAATAATAATAAGTGTGGACTGAGTTTTTCCCCGCCAATTCCGTGTCACTTCTCCACTTACAGATCCCACAGTCGTCACAGCAATCGCACATTCCGCTGCCCCAGCCCGACCCCTGTGTCACCGTCACCGTCTGCGTGGTGACAACACCCGGCTGGGAGGTTATAAGATCCATCATCTGCAGGCGGAGAGAGAGAGGATCAGTGAGAGAGGAGGGAGGTGGCACAGGGAGAGGTGGCGGCACAGGGAGAGGTGGCACAGGGAGAGGTGGCACGGGGAGAGGTGGCACAGGGAGAGGTGGCACAGGGAGAGGTGGCGGCACAGGGAGAGGTGGCACGGGGAGAGGTGGCACGGGGAGAGGTGGCACAGGGAGAGGTGGCACAGGGAAGGTGGCACAGGGAGAGGTGACACAGGGAGAGGTGACACAGGGAGAGGTGGCACAGGGACAAGTGGCACAGGGAGAGGTGGCACAGGGAGAGGTGGCACAGGGAGAGGTGGCACAGGGAGAGGTGGCACAGGGAAGGTGGCACAGGGGGAGAGGTGGCACAGGGAGAGAGGTGGCACAGGGAGAGGTGACACAGGGGGAGAGGTGGCACAGGGAGAGAGGTGGCACAGGGAGAGGTGGCACAGGGAGAGAGGTGGCACAGGGAGAGAGGTGGCACAGGGAGAGGTGACACAGGGAGAGGTGGCACAGGGAGAGGTGGCACAGGGAGAGGTGACACAGGGAGAGGTGGCACAGGGAGAGGTGGCACAGGGAGAGAGGTGACACAGGGAGAGGTGGCACAGGGAGAGGTGGCACAGGGAGAGAGGTGACACAGGGAGAGGTGGCACAGGGAGAGGTGGCACAGGGAGAGAGGTGACACAGGGAGAGGTGGCACAGAGAGAGGTGACACAGGGAGAGGTGGCACAGGGAGAGGTGACACAGGGAGAGGTGGCACAGGGAGAGGTGGCACAGGGAGAGGTGGCACAGGGAGAGGTGACACAGGGAGAGAGGTGGCACAGGGAGAGGTGACACAGGGAGAGAGGTGACACAGGGAGAGGTGGCACAGGGAGAGGTGGCACAGGGAGAGGTGGCACAGGGAGAGGTGGCGGCACAGGGAGAGGTGGCACGGGGAGAGGTGACACAGGGAGAGGTGACACAGGGAGAGGTGGCACAGGGAGAGGTGGCACAGGGAGAGGTGGCACAGGGAGAGAGGTGGCACAGGGAGAGAGGTGGCACAGGGAGAGGTGGCACAGGGAGAGGTGGCACAGGGAGAGGTGACACAGGGAGAGGTGACACAGAGAGAGGTGGCACAGGGAAGGTGGCACAGGGAGAGGTGACACAGAGAGAGGTGGCACAGGGAGAGGTGGCACAGGGAGAGGTGGCACAGAGAGAGGTGGCACAGGGAGAGGTGACACAGAGAGAGAGGTGGCACAGGGAGAGGTGACACAGGGAGAGGTGGCACAGGGAGAGGTGACACAGAGAGAGGTGGCACAGGGAGAGGTGGCACAGGGAGAGGTGGCACAGAGAGAGGTGACACAGGGAGAGGTAGCACAGGGAGGTGACACAGGGAGAGGTGACACAGAGAGAGAGGTGGCACAGGGAGAGGTGACACAGAGAGAGGTGGCACAGGGAGAGGTGACACAGAGAGAGGTGGCACAGGGAGAGAGGTGGCACAGGGAGAGGTGGCACAGGGAAGGTGGCACAGGGAGAGGTGACACAGGGAGAGGTGACACAGGGAGAGGTGGCACAGGGACAAGTGGCACAGGGAGAGGTGGCACAGGGAGAGGTGGCACAGGGAGAGGTGGCACAGGGAGAGAGGTGGCACAGGGAGAGGTGACACAGGGAGAGGTGGCACAGGGAGAGGTGGCACAGGGAGAGGTGACACAGGGAGAGGTGGCACAGGGAGAGAGGTGGCACAGGGAGAGGTGACACAGGGAGAGAGGTGACACAGGGAGAGGTGACACAGGGAGAGGTGGCACAGGGAGAGGTGGCACAGGGAGAGGTGACACAGGGAGAGGTGGCACAGGGAGAGAGGTGGCACAGGGAGAGGTGACACAGGGAGAGAGGTGGCACAGGGAGAGGTGGCACAGGGAGAGAGGTGGCACAGGGAGAGGTGGCACAGGGAGAGGTGACACAGGGAGAGAGGTGGCACAGGGAGAGGTGACACAGGGAGGGAGGTGGCACAGGGAGAGAGGTGACACAGGGAGAGGTGGCACAGAGAGAGGTGGCACAGGGAGAGGTGACACAGGGAGAGGTGACACAGGGAGAGGTGGAACAGGGAGAGAGGTGACACAGGGAGAGGTGGCACAGGGAGAGGTGACACAGGGAGAGGTGACACAGGGAGAGGTGGCACAGGGAGAGGTGGCACAGGGAGAGGTGACACAGGGAGAGGTGGCACAGGGAGAGAGGTGGCACAGGGAGAGGTGGCACAGGGAGAGGTGACACAGGGAGAGGTGGCACAGGGAGAGAGGTGACACAGGGAGAGGTGGCACAGGGAGAGGTGGCACAGGGAGAGAGGTGACACAGGGAGAGGTGGCACAGGGAGAGAGGTGACACAGGGAGAGGTGGCACAGGGAGAGGTGACACAGGGAGAGGTGGCACAGGGAGAGGTGACACAGGGAGAGAGGTGACACAGGGAGAGGTGGCACAGGGAGAGGTGACACAGGGAGAGGTGGCACAGGGAGAGGTGGCACAGGGAGAGAGGTGGCACAGGGAGAGGTGGCGGCACAGGGAGAGGTGGCACGGGGAGAGGTGACACAGGGAGAGGTGACACAGGGAGAGGTGGCACAGGGAGAGGTGGCACAGGGAGAGGTGGCACAGGGAGAGAGGTGGCACAGGGAGAGAGGTGGCACAGGGAGAGGTGGCACAGGGAGAGGTGGCACAGGGAGAGGTGACACAGGGAGAGGTGACACAGAGAGAGGTGGCACAGGGAAGGTGGCACAGGGAGAGGTGACACAGAGAGAGGTGGCACAGGGAGAGGTGGCACAGGGAGAGGTGGCACAGAGAGAGGTGGCACAGGGAGAGGTGACACAGGGAGAGGTGGCACAGGGAGAGGTGGCACAGGGAGAGGTGGCACAGAGAGAGGTGACACAGGGAGAGGTAGCACAGGGAGGTGACACAGGGAGAGGTGACACAGAGAGAGAGGTGGCACAGGGAGAGGTGACACAGAGAGAGGTGGCACAGGGAGAGGTGACACAGAGAGAGGTGGCACAGGGAGAGGTGGCACAGGGAGAGGTGGCACAGAGAGAGGTGACACAGGGAGAGGTGGCACAGGGAGAGAGGTGGCACAGGGAGAGAGGTGGCACAGGGAGAGGTGACACAGGGGGAGAGGTGGCACAGGGAGAGGTGACACAGGGAGAGGTGGCACAGGGAGAGAGGTGGCACGGGGAGAGGTGGCACAGGGAGAGGTGGCACAGGGAAGGTGGCACAGGGAGAGGTGACACAGGGAGAGGTAGCACAGGGAGGTGACACAGGGAGAGGTGACACAGGGAGAGGTGGCACAGGGAGAGAGGTGGCACAGGGAGAGGTGACACAGGGGGAGAGGTGGCACAGGGAGAGGTGACACAGGGAGAGGTGGCACAGGGAGAGAGGTGGCACGGGGAGAGGTGGCACAGGGAAGGTGGCACAGGGAGAGGTGACACAGAGAGAGGTGGCACAGGGAGAGGTGGCACAGGGAGAGGTGGCACAGGGAGAGAGGTGGCACAGAGAGAGGTGGCACAGAGAGAGGTGGCACAGGGAGAGGTGGCACAGGGAGAGGTGGCACGGGGAGAGGTGACACAGGGAGAGGTGACACAGGGAGAGGTGGCACAGGGAGAGAGGTGGCACAGGGAGAGGTGACACAGGGGGAGAGGTGGCACAGGGAGAGGTGACACAGGGAGAGGTGGCACAGGGAGAGAGGTGACACAGGGAGAGGTGGCACAGGGAGAGGTGGCACAGGGAGAGAGGTGACACAGGGAGAGGTGGCACAGGGAGAGGTGGCACAGGGAGAGGTGGCACAGGGAGAGGTGGCACAGGGAGAGGTGGCACAGGGAGAGGTGACACAGGGAGAGGTGGCACAGGGAGAGGTGGCACAGGGAGAGGTGACACAGGGAGAGGTGGCACAGGGAGAGGTGGCACAGGGAGAGAGGTGACACAGGGAGAGGTGGCACAGGGAGAGGTGGCACAGGGAGAGGTGGCACAGGGAGAGGTGGCACAGGGAGAGAGGTGACACAGGGAGAGGTGGCACAGAGAGAGGTGGCACAGGGAGAGGTGGCACAGGGAGAGGTGGCACAGGGAGAGAGGTGGCACAGGGAGAGGTGGCACAGAGAGAGGTGACACAGAGAGAGGTGGCACAGGGAGGTGACACAGGGAGAGGTGGCACAGGGAGAGGTGGCACAGGGAGAGGTGGCACAGGGAGAGGTGACACAGGGACAAGTGGCACAGGGAGAGGTGGCACAGGGAGAGGTGGCACAGGGAGAGGTGACACAGGGACAAGTGGCACAGGGAGAGGTGGCACAGGGAGAGGTGGCACAGGGACAAGTGGCACAGGGAGAGGTGGCACAGGGAGAGGTGGCACAGGGAGAGGTGGCACAGGGAGAGAGGTGGCACAGGGAGAGGTGACACAGGGACAAGTGGCACAGGGAGAGGTGGCACAGGGAGAGGTGGCACAGGGACAAGTGGCACAGGGAGAGGTGGCACAGGGAGAGGTGGCACAGGGAGAGGTGGCACAGGGAGAGAGGTGGCACAGGGAGAGAGGTGGCACAGGGAGAGGTGACACAGGGAGAGGTGGCACAGGGAGAGGTGGCACAGGGAGAGGTGGCACAGGGAGAGAGGTGACACAGGGAGAGGTGGCACAGAGAGAGGTGACACAGGGAGAGGTGGCACAGGGAGAGGTGACACAGGGAGAGGTGACACAGGGAGAGGTGGCACAGGGAGAGAGGTGACACAGGGAGAGGTGACACAGGGAGAGGTGACACAGGGAGAGGTGGCACAGGGAGAGGTGGCACAGGGAGAGAGGTGACACAGGGAGAGGTGACACAGGGAGAGGTGGCACAGGGAGAGGTGACACAGGGAGAGGTGACACAGGGAGAGGTGGCACAGGGAGAGAGGTGGCACAGGGAGAGAGGTGGCACAGGGAGAGGTGGCACAGGGAGAGAGGTGGCACAGGGAGAGAGGTGACACAGGGAGAGGTGGCACAGGGAGAGGTGGCACAGGGAGAGAGGTGACACAGGGAGAGGTGGCACAGAGAGAGGTGACACAGGGAGAGGTGGCACAGGGAGAGGTGACACAGGGAGAGGTGGCACAGGGAGAGAGGTGGCACAGGGAGAGGTGGCACAGGGAGAGGTGACACAGGGAGAGGTGGCACAGGGAGAGGTGGCACAGGGAGAGAGGTGGCACGGGGAGAGGTGGCACAGGGAGAGGTGGCACGGGGAGAGGTGGCACGGGGAGAGGTGGCACAGGGAGAGGTGGCACGGGGAGAGGTGGCACAGGGAGAGGTGGCACGGGGAGAGAGGTGACACAGGGAGAGGTGGCACAGGGAGAGAGGTGACACAGGGAGAGGTGGCACAGGGAGAGAGGTGACACAGGGAGAGGTGGCACAGGGAGAGAGGTGACACAGGGAGAGGTGGCACAGGGAGAGAGGTGGCACAGGGAGAGGTGACACAGGGAGAGGTGGCACAGGGAGAGGTGGCACAGGGAGAGGTGGCACGGGGAGAGGTGGCACGGGGAGAGGTGGCACAGGGAGAGGTGGCACGGGGAGAGGTGGCACGGGGAGAGGTGACACAGGGAGAGGTGACACAGGGAGAGAGGTGGCACAGGGAGAGGTGACACAGGGAGAGGTGGCACAGGGAGAGGTGGCACAGGGAGAGGTGGCACAGGGAGAGAGGTGGCACAGGGAGAGGTGACACAGGGGGAGAGGTGGCACAGGGAGAGAGGTGGCACAGGGAGAGGTGACACAGGGAGAGAGGTGGCACAGGGAGAGAGGTGACACAGGGAGAGGTGGCACAGAGAGAGAGGTGGCACAGAGAGAGGTGACACAGGGAGAGAGGTGGCACAGGGAGAGAGGTGGCACAGGGAGAGGTGGCACAGGGAGAGAGGTGGCACAGGGAGAGAGGTGACACAGGGAGAGAGGTGGCACAGGGAGAGGTGACACAGGGAGAGGTGGAACAGGGAGAGAGGTGACACAGGGAGAGGTGGCACAGGGAGAGAGGTGACACAGGGAGAGGTGACACAGGGAGAGAGGTGGCACAGGGAGAGGTGGCACAGGGAGAGGTGGCACAGGGAGAGGTGGCACAGGGAGAGAGGTGACACAGGGAGAGGTGGCACAGAGAGAGGTGACACAGGGAGAGGTGACACAGGGGGAGAGGTGACACAGGGGGAGAGGTGGCACAGGGAGAGAGGTGGCACAGGGAGAGGTGACACAGGGAGAGGTGGCACAGGGAGAGGTGGCACAGGGAGAGGTGGCACAGGGAGAGGTGGCACAGGGAGAGAGGTGACACAGGGAGAGGTGGCACAGGGAGAGGTGGCACAGGGAGAGAGGTGACACAGGGAGAGGTGGCACAGGGAGAGGTGGCACAGGGAGAGAGGTGACACAGGGAGAGGTGGCACAGGGAGAGAGGTGACACAGGGAGAGGTGGCACAGGGAGAGAGGTGGCACAGGGAGAGGTGGCACGGGGAGAGGTGGCACAGGGAGAGGTGGCACAGGGAGAGGTGGCACAGGGAGAGGTGGCACAGGGAGAGGTGGCACAGGGAGAGGTGGCACAGAGAGAGGTGACACAGGGAGAGAGGTGACACAGGGAGAGGTGGCACAGGGGGAGAGGTGGCACAGGGAGAGGTGACACAGGGAGAGGTGGCACAGGGAGAGAGGTGGCACAGGGAGAGGTGACACAGGGGGAGAGGTGACACAGGGGGAGAGGTGGCACAGGGAGAGAGGTGGCACAGGGAGAGGTGACACAGGGAGAGGTGGCACAGGGAGAGGTGGCACAGGGAGAGGTGGCACAGGGAGAGGTGGCACAGGGAGAGAGGTGACACAGGGAGAGGTGGCACAGGGAGAGGTGGCACAGGGAGAGGTGGCACAGGGAGAGAGGTGACACAGGGAGAGGTGGCACAGAGAGAGGTGGCACAGGGAGAGGTGGCACAGGGAGAGAGGTGACACAGGGAGAGGTGGCGGCACAGGGAGAGGTGGCACGGGGAGAGGTGGCACAGGGAGAGGTGGCACAGGGAGAGGTGGCACAGGGAGAGGTGGCACAGGGAGAGGTGGCACAGGGAGAGGTGGCACAGAGAGAGGTGACACAGAGAGAGGTGGCACAGGGAGGTGACACAGGGAGAGGTGGCACAGGGAGAGGTGGCACAGGGAGAGGTGACACAGGGAGAGGTGGCACAGGGAGAGAGGTGACACAGGGAGAGGTGGCACAGGGAGAGGTGGCACAGGGAGAGGTGACACAGGGAGAGGTGGCACAGGGAGAGAGGTGACACAGGGAGAGGTGGCACAGGGAGAGAGGTGACACAGGGAGAGAGGTGACACAGGGAGAGGTGGCACAGGGAGAGAGGTGACACAGGGAGAGGTGGCACAGGGAGAGAGGTGACACAGGGAGAGGTGGCACAGGGAGAGGTGGCACAGGGAGAGGTGGCACAGGGAGAGAGGTGACACAGGGAGAGGTGGCACAGGGAGAGGTGGCACAGGGAGAGAGGTGGCACAGAGAGAGGTGACACAGGGAGAGGTGGAACAGGGAGAGGTGGCACAGGGAGAGGTGGCACAGGGAGAGGTGGCACAGGGAGAGGTGGCACAGGGAGAGAGGTGGCACAGGGAGAGAGGTGGCACAGGGAGAGGTGACACAGGGAGAGGTGGCACAGGGAGAGGTGACACAGGGGGAGAGGTGACACAGGGAGAGGTGGCACAGGGAGAGAGGTGGCACAGGGAGAGGTGGCACAGGGAGAGGTGGCACAGGGAGAGAGGTGACACAGGGAGAGGTGGCACAGAGAGAGGTGACACAGGGAGAGGTGGCACAGGGAGAGGTGACACAGGGAGAGGTGGCACAGGGAGAGAGGTGGCACAGGGAGAGAGGTGACACAGGGAGAGGTGGCACAGGGAGAGGTGGCACAGGGAGAGAGGTGGCACAGGGAGAGAGGTGACACAGGGAGAGGTGACACAGGGAGAGGTGGAACAGGGAGAGAGGTGACACAGGGAGAGGTGGCACAGGGAGAGAGGTGACACAGGGAGAGGTGGCACAGAGAGAGGTGACACAGGGAGAGAGGTGGAACAGGGAGAGAGGTGACACAGGGAGAGGTGGCACAGGGGGAGAGGTGGCACAGGGAGAGGTGACACAGGGAGAGGTGGCACAGGGAGAGAGGTGGCACAGGGAGAGGTGACACAGGGGGAGAGGTGGCACAGGGAGAGGTGACACAGGGAGAGGTGGCACAGGGAGAGGTGGCACAGGGAGAGGTGACACAGAGAGAGGTGGCACAGGGAGAGGTGACACAGAGAGAGGTAGCACAGGGAGAGAGGTGGCACAGGGAGAGGTGGCACAGGGAGAGGTGGCACAGGGAGAGGTGACACAGGGAGAGAGGTGACACAGGGAGAGGTGGCACAGGGAGAGAGGTGACACAGGGAGAGGTGGCACAGGGAGAGGTGGCACAGGGAGAGAGGTGACACAGGGAGAGGTGACACAGGGAGAGAGGTGACACAGGGAGAGGTGGCACAGAGAGAGGTGACACAGGGAGAGAGGTGACACAGGGAGAGGCGGCACAGGGAGAGGTGGCACAGGGAGAGGTGGCACAGGGAGAGGTGGCACAGAGAGAGGTGACACAGGGAGAGGTGGCACAGGGAGAGGTGGCACAGGGAGAGAGGTAGCACAGGGAGAGAGGTGGCACAGGGAGAGGTGGCACAGAGAGAGGTGACACAGGGAGAGGTGGCACAGGGAGAGGTGGCACAGGGAGAGGTGGCACAGGGAGAGGTGGCACAGAGAGAGGTGACACAGGGAGAGAGGTGACACAGGGAGAGGCGGCACAGGGAGAGGTGGCACAGGGAGAGGTGGCACAGGGAGAGGTGGCACAGAGAGAGGTGACACAGGGAGAGGTGGCACAGGGAGAGGTGGCACAGGGAGAGGTGGCACAGGGAGAGAGGTGACACAGGGAGAGGTGACACAGGGAGAGGTGGCACAGGGAGAGAGGTGACACAGGGAGAGGTGGCACAGGGAGAGGTGGCACAGGGAGAGGTGGCACGGGGAGAGGTGGCACAGGGAGAGGTGACACAGAGAGAGGTGACACAGGGAGAGAGGTGGCACAGGGAGAGGTGGCACAGAGAGAGGTGACACAGGGAGAGGTGGCACAGGGAGAGAGGTGGCACAGGGAGAGGTGGCACAGGGAGAGAGGTGGCACAGGGAGAGGTGACACAGGGAGAGGTGGCACAGGGAGAGGTGGCACAGGGAGAGAGGTGGCACAGGGAGAGGTGACACAGGGGGAGAGGTGGCACAGGGAGAGAGGTGGCACAGGGAGAGAGGTGGCACAGGGAGAGGTGACACAGGGAGAGAGGTGGCACAGGGAGAGAGGTGGCACAGGGAGAGAGGTGACACAGGGAGAGAGGTGGCACAGGGAGAGAGGTGACACAGGGAGAGGTGACACAGGGAGAGAGGTGACACAGGGAGAGGTGGCACAGGGACAAGTGGCACAGGGAGAGGTGGCACAGGGAGAGAGGTGGCACAGGGAGAGGTGACACAGGGGGAGAGGTGGCACAGGGAGAGAGGTGGCACAGGGAGAGGTGACACAGGGAGAGGTGGCACAGGGAGAGAGGTGGCACAGGGAGAGGTGACACAGGGAGAGAGGTGGCACAGGGAGAGAGGTGGCACAGGGAGAGGTGGCACAGGGAGAGGTGGCACAGGGAGAGGTGGCACAGGGAGAGGTGACACAGGGAGAGAGGTGGCACAGGGAGAGGTGGCACAGGGAGAGGTGGCACAGGGAGAGGTGGCACAGGGAGAGAGGTGGCACAGGGAGAGGTGACACAGGGAGAGAGGTGGCACAGGGAGAGGTGGCACAGGGAGAGGTGGCACAGGGAGAGAGGTGGCACAGGGAGAGGTGGCACAGGGAGAGGTGACACAGGGAGAGAGGTGGCACAGGGAGAGGTGGCACAGGGAGAGGTGGCACAGGGAGAGGTGGCACAGTCAGAGATGATGATGTGATGTGTTCTCTCTCCCACGGGTTCTGCTCTCTCCCACAGGTTCTGCTCTCTCCCACGGGTTCTGCTCTCTCCCACGGGTTCTGCTCCCTCCCACGGGTTCTGCTCTCTCCCACGGGTTCTGCGTGGCCGGGACAGGTTCGGTTGAACAGGACCCCAAAAAAAGTCTTGGTCGCAGGCATTATATAGTTAAAAAAAGGAATCCCGTCTATTAAACCGTCTATGTAATTGAGTTTGTGAACACGGACAATTCAGCGATATTCTCCCCCGTTACCCCGGGCCAAAGGGCGCTCTTGTCTTTAAATAACTGGAAGGGGGATAATCCAGAAGACTTGGATCTCCTCCCAGGGTTCTAGGTATACCTTTGTGACATTCCCATGTTCTCCCCGAACTCCCCGCCAGAGGGCGCTCTTGTCTTTAAATAACAGGAAGGGGGATAATCCCGAAGACTTGGATCTCCTCCCAGGTTCTAGGTATACCTTTGTCACATCCCCATGTTCTCCCCGAACTCCCCGCCAGAGGGCGCTCTTGTCTTTAAAAAACTGGATAACCAATAACTGGATAATCCAGAAGACTTGGATCTCCTAATTAATTCCTCCCGTCCCGCGTCATTACCTAACGGAACTAGAACTCAAACCATTGCAAACTTGGTCAGGAAGACCTTCTATAGAGGGACATATAACTCCTGCCATGCCTTTACACAGGGAAGGGGGTGAGGAGAGGGAAAGGGGAGCGGGGAGGAGAGAGGAGGGGGAGCGGGAAGGAGGAGGGGGAGGAGAGAGGAAGGGGTGTATATATATATATATATATATATATATATATATATATTTTATTATTTTTTTAAAATCTTGGATGTGAGTGTCTGGAGACCATTTGATTGGTCCGTCGGTCCACCCGCCCTCCCACGGCTCTCATTGGCCGGTGTGTCTGCCCCCCCTGTGTCCCGCCCCCCCACGGCTCTCATTGGCCCCCCAGAGCACGCTCTCTCCTGCTTTCACCTCCCACAGACCGCT
This sequence comes from Ascaphus truei, assembly GCF_040206685.1. NCBI lineage: Eukaryota > Metazoa > Chordata > Amphibia > Anura > Ascaphidae > Ascaphus > Ascaphus truei. The sequence continues at coordinate 152,219 of NW_027456843.1, forward strand.
CCCTTCCCCGGCTCTCACCCTTCCCCGGCTCCCACCCTTCCCCGGCTCTCACCTCCCCCAAGCTCTCACCTCCCCCCGGCTCTCACCTCCCCCGGCTCTCACCTCCCCCCGGCTCTCATCCTCCCCCGGCTCTCACCTCCCCCGGCTCTAACCCTTCCCTGGCTCTCACCTCCCCCCGGCTCTCATCCTCCCCCGGCTCTCACCTCCCCCGGCTCTAACCCTTCCCCGGCTCTCACCTCCCCCCGGCTCTCACCCTCCCCCGGCTCTCACCTCCCCTCGGCTCTCACCTCCCCCCGGCTCTCACCCTCCCCCGGCTCTCACCTCCCCTCGGCTCTCACCTCCCCCCGGCTCTAACCTCCCCCGGCTTTCACCTCCCCCCGGCTCTCACCCTCCCCCAGCTCTCACCTCCCCCGGCTCTAACCCTTCCCTGGCTCTCACCTCCCCCCGGCTCTCACCCTTCCCCGGCTCTCACCTCCCACATGCCGCTTCCTTCCCCGGCTCTCACCCTTCCCCGGCTCTCACCCTTCCCCGGCTCTCACCCTTCCCCGGCTCTCACCCTTCCCCGGCTCTCACCTCCCACACACCGCTCCCACTCCAAATCCCCCCCCCCCCCCACAGAGCACGCTCTCTGCGGCTCTCCCCTCACACAGGCCGCTCCCCCAGCTCCCCATCCCCGAGAGCGCTCCTCCGGCTCTCTCCGCCTCTCCCGTGAAGGGCACAGCACCTCCTCACCGGAGCGCCTCAGCCTCGCTGGGGGCCACGGACACAGCTGAGGAGCCCGAGGTGGAGGAGGAGGGCGGCCGCGTGCAAGGTGAGGAAACGCAGGGGAATGGGCTCTTTCACGTGTCCCTGACTCCCCCCCCCTCCATGCCCTTTGCACCCCCTACCTACCCATTGCACCCCTCCCTGCCTTTTGCCCCCCTCCCTGCCTTTTGCCCCCCACCCCCTTTGCCCCCACTCCCTGCCCTTTGCCCCCCCTCCCTGCTCTTTGCCCCCCTCCCTGCTCTTTGCCCCCCCTCCCTGCCCTTTGCCCCCCTCTCCCTGCCATTTGCCCCCCTCCCTGCTCTTTGCCCCCCCTCCCTGCTCTTTGCCCCCCGTCTCCCTGCCCTTTGCCCCTGCTCCCTACTCTTTGCCCCCCACCTCCCCCCTCCCTGCTCTTTGCCGCCCTCCCTGCTCTTTGCCCCCCACTCCCTGCTCTTTGCCCCCCACTCCCTGCTCTTTGCCCCCCTCCCTGCTCTTTGCCCCCCCCCGCTCTTTGCGCCCCCCCTCCCTGCTCTTTGCACCCCCCTCCCTGTCCTTTGCCCCCCCTTCCTGCCCTTTTCCCCCCCTCCCTACCCTTTGCCCCCCCTCCCTGCCCTTTGCCCCACCCCTCCCTGCCCTTTGCCCCCCTCCCTGGCCTTTGCCCCCCCCCTCCCTGCCCTTTGCCCCCGCCTCTCTTCCCTTTGTCCCCCCTCCCTGCCCTTTGCCCCCTTACCCTTTGCCCCCCCCTGCCCTTTGCCCCCACTACCCTTTGCCCCCCCTGCCCTTTGCCACCCTCCCTGCTCTTTGCCCCCCCTCCCTGCTCTTTGCGCCCCCCCCTCCCTGTCCTTTGCTCCCCCTCCCTGCCCTTTGCCCCCACCCTACCCTTTGCCCCCCCCTGCCCTTTGCCCCCCCTCCCTGCCCTTTGCCCCCCCTCCCTGCCCTTTGCCCCCCCCTCCCTGCCCTTTGCCCCCCTCCCTGCCCTTTGCCCCCCCTACCTGCCCTTTGCCCCCCCTCCCTGCCGTTTGCCCCCCTCACTGCCCTTTGCCCCCCTCCCTGCCCTTTGCCCCATATCCCTGCTCTTTGCCCCCCTTCCCTGCTCTTTGCCCCCCCTCCCTGCCCTTTTCCCCCCCTCCCTGCCCTTTGCCCCCCTCCATACCCTTTGCCCCCCCTCCCTGCCCTTTGCCCCCCCCTCCCTGCCCTTTGCCCCACCCCTCCTTGCCCTTTGCCCCCCTCCCTGGCCTTTGCCCCCCCTCCCTGCCCTTTGCCCCCCTCACTGCCCTTTGCCCCCCCCCCCGCCCTTTGCCCCCCTCCCTGCCCTTTGCCCCCCCCTCCCTGCCCTTTGCCCCCCCCCTCCCTGCCCTTTGCCCCCCTCCCTGCCCTTTGCCCCCCCTCCCTGCCGTTTGCCCCCCTCCCTGCCCTTTGCCCCCCCTCCCTGCTCTTTGCCCCCCTACCCTGCTCTTTGCCCCCCCTCCCTGCCCTTTGCCCCCCCTCCCTGCCCTTTGCCCCCCTCCCTGCCCTTTGCCCCCTCCCTGCCCTTTGCCCCTCCCTACCTGCCCTTTGCCCCCCTCCCTGCCCTTTGCCCCCCCTTCCTGCCCTTTGCCCCCCCTCCCTCCTCTTTGCCCCCCCCGTCTCCCTGCTCTTTGCCCCCCCCGTCTCCCTGCTCTTTGCCCCCCCTCCCTGCTCTTTGCCCTATATATATTACCTGTAACTGTTACATACGCCTATAATATATCTTATCTGTAACTGTGACATACGCCTATAATATATATTATCTGTAACTGTTACATACGCCTATAATATATATTACCTGTAACTGTTACATACGCCCATAATATATATTATCTGTAACTGTTACATACGCCCATAATATATATTATCTGTAACTGTTACATACGCCTATAATATATATTACCTGTAACTGTTACATACGCCCATAATATATATTATCTGTAACTGTTACATACGCCTATAATATATATTATCTGTAACTGTTACATACGCCTATAATATATATTATCTGTAACTGTTACATACGCCTATAATATATATTACCTGTAACTGTTACATACGCCTATAATATATATTACCTGTAACTGTTACATACGCCTATAATATATATTACCTGTAATTGTTACATACGCCTATAATATATATTACCTGTAACTGTTACATACGCCTATAACATATATTATCTGTAACTGTTACATACGCCTATAATATATATTATCTGTAACTGTTACATACGCCTATAATATATATTATCTGTAACTGTTACATAAGCCCATAACATATATTATCTGTAATTGTTACATACGCCTATAATACATATTATCTGTAACTGTTACATACGCCTATAATATATATTTCCTGTAATTGTAACATAAGCCTATAACATATATTATCTGTAACTGTGCATGCAATGCCTTGTATATAATGTATACCCTGCTCACGTATGTAACTGTATCTGTAACCATGTATTATTTGTTATATCTCTGTGCCCAGGACATGCGTGAGAGCGAGAGGTAACTCTCACTGTATTACTGCCTGTAACACATGTTATAACTCTGTGCCCAGGACATGTGTGAGAACGAGAGGTAACTCTCACTGTATTACTGCCTGTAACACACGTTATAACTCTGTGCCCAGGACATGCGTGAGAGCGAGAGGTAACTCTCACTGTATTACTGCCTGTAACACATGTTATAACTCTGTGCCCAGGACATGTGTGAGAACGAGAGGTAACTCTCACTGTATTACTGCCTGTAACACACGTTATAACTCTGTGCCCAGGACATGCGTGAGAACGAGAGGTAACTCTCACTGTATTACTGCCTGTAACACGTTATAACTCTGTGCCCAGGACATGTGTGAGAACGAGAGGTAACTCTCACTGTATTACTGCCTGTAACACATGTTATAACTCTGTGCCCAGGACATGCGTGAGAACGAGAGGTAACTCTCACTGTATTACTGCCTGTAACACGTTATAACTCTGTGCCCAGGACATGCGTGAGAACGAGAGGTAACTCTCACTGTATTACTGCCTGTAACACGTGTTATAACTCTGTGCCCAGGACATGCGTGAGAACGAGAGGTAACTCTCAGTGTATTACTGCCTGTAACACGTTATAACTCTGTGCCCAGGACATGCGTGAGAGCGAGAGGTAACTCTCACTGTATTACTGCCTGTAACACATGTTATAACTCTGTGCCCAGGACATGTGTGAGAACGAGAGGTAACTCTCAGTGTATTACTGCCTGTAACACATGTTATAACTCTGTGCCCAGGACATGCGTGAGAGCGAGAGGTAACTCTCAGTGTATTACTGCCTGTAACACATGTTATAACTCTCTGCCCAGGACATGCGTGAGAACGAGAGGTAACTCTCAGTGTATTACTGCCTGTAACACATGTTATAACTCTGTGCCCAGGACATGCGTGAGAACGAGCGGTAACTCTCACTGTATTACTGCCTGTAACACATGTTATAACTCTGTGCCCAGGACATGCGTGAGAACGAGAGGTAACTCTCACTGTATTACTACCTGTAACATGTTATAACTCTGTGCCCAGGACATGCGTGAGAACGAGAGGTAACTCTCACTGTATTACTGCCTGTAACACACGTTATAACTCTGTGCCCAGGACATGCGTGAGAACGAGAGGTAACTCTCACTGTATTACTGCCTGTAACACATGTTATAACTCTGTGCCCAGGACATGTGTGAGAACGAGAGGTAACTCTCACTGTATTACTGCCTGTAACACATGTTATAACTCTGTGCCCAGGACATGCGTGAGAACGAGCGGTAACTCTCACTGTATTACTGCCTGTAACACATGTTATAACTCTGTGCCCAGGACATGCGTGAGAACGAGAGGTAACTCTCACTGTATTACTGCCTGTAACACATGTTATAACTCTATGCCCAGGACATGCGTGAGAACGAGAGGTAACTCTCAGTGTATTACTGCCTGTAACACGTTATAACTCTGTGCCCAGGACATGCGTGAGAGCGAGAGGTAACTCTCACTGTATTACTGCCTGTAACACATGTTATAACTCTGTGCCCAGGACATGTGTGAGAACGAGAGGTAACTCTCAGTGTATTACTGCCTGTAACACATGTTATAACTCTGTGCCCAGGACATGCGTGAGAGCGAGAGGTAACTCTCAGTGTATTACTGCCTGTAACACATGTTATAACTCTGTGCCCAGGACATGCGTGAGAGCGAGAGGTAACTCTCAGTGTATTACTGCCTGTAACACATGTTATAACTCTGTGCCCAGGACATGCGTGAGAGCGAGAGGTAACTGTCACTGTATTACTGCCTGTAACACGTTATAACTCTGTGCCCAGGACATGCGTGAGAACGAGAGGTAACTCTCACTGTATTACTGCCTGTAACACACGTTATAACTCTGTGCCCAGGACATGCGTGAGAACGAGAGGTAACTCTCACTGTATTACTGCCTGTAACATGTTATAACTCTGTGCCCAGGACATGCGTGAGAACGAGAGGTAACTCTCACTGTATTACTGCCTGTAACACACGTTATAACTCTGTGCCCAGGACATGCGTGAGAACGAGAGGTAACTCTCACTGTATTACTGCCTGTAACACACGTTATAACTCTGTGCCCAGGACATACGTGAGAACGAGCGGTAACTCTCACTGTATTACTGCCTGTAACACGTGTTATAACTCTGTGCCCAGGACATGCGTGAGAACGAGAGGTAACTCTCACTGTATTACTGCCTGTAACACATGTTATAACTCTGTGCCCAGGACATGCGTGAGAGCGAGCGGTAACTCTCACTGTATTACTGCCTGTAACACATGTTTTAACTCTGTCCCCAGGACATGCGTGAGAACGAGAGGTAACTCTCACTGTATTACTGCCTGTAACACGTTATAACTCTGTGCCCAGGACATGCGTGAGAACGAGAGGTAACTCTCACTGTATTACTGCCTGTAACACGTTATAACTCTGTGCCCAGGACATGCGTGAGAGCGAGCGGTAACTCTCACTGTATTACTGCCTGTAACACACGTTATAACTCTGTGCCCAGGACATGCGTGAGAACGAGAGGTAACTCTCACTGTATTACTGCCTGTAACACATGTTATAACTCTGTGCCCAGGACATGCGTGAGAACGAGAGGTAACTCTCACTGTATTACTGCCTGTAACACGTTATAACTCTGTGCCCAGGACATGCGTGAGAACGAGAGGTAACTCTCACTGTATTACTGCCTGTAACACATGTTATAACTCTGTGCCCAGGACATGCGTGAGAACGAGAGGTAACTCTCACTGTATTACTGCCTGTAACACGTTATAACTCTGTGCCCAGGACATGCGTGAGAACGAGAGGTAACTCTCAGTGTATTACTGCCTGTAACACATGTTATAACTCTCTGCCCAGGACATGTGTGAGAACGAGAGGTAACTCTCACTGTATTACTTCCTGTAACACGTGTTATAACTCTGTGCCCAGGACATGCGTGAGAGCGAGCGGTAACTCTCACTGTATTACTGCCTGTAACACATGTTATAACTCTGTGCCCAGGACATGCGTGAGAACGAGCGGTAACTCTCACTGTATTACTGCCTGTAACACATGTTATAACTCTGTGCCCAGGACATGTGTGAGAACGAGAGGTAACTCTCAGTGTATTACTGCCTGTAACACATGTTATAACTCTGTGCCCAGGACATGCGTGAGAGCGAGAGGTAACTCTCAGTGTATTACTGCCTGTAACACATGTTATAACTCTCTGCCCAGGACATGCGTGAGAACGAGAGGTAACTCTCAGTGTATTACTGCCTGTAACACATGTTATAACTCTGTGCCCAGGACATGCGTGAGAACGAGCGGTAACTCTCACTGTATTACTGCCTGTAACACATGTTATAACTCTGTGCCCAGGACATGCGTGAGAACGAGAGGTAACTCTCACTGTATTACTACCTGTAACATGTTATAACTCTGTGCCCAGGACATGCGTGAGAACGAGAGGTAACTCTCACTGTATTACTGCCTGTAACACACGTTATAACTCTGTGCCCAGGACATGCGTGAGAACGAGAGGTAACTCTCACTGTATTACTGCCTGTAACACATGTTATAACTCTGTGCCCAGGACATGCGTGAGAACGAGAGGTAACTCTCACTGTATTACTGCCTGTAACACATGTTATAACTCTGTGCCCAGGACATGCGTGAGAACGAGCGGTAACTCTCACTGTATTACTGCCTGTAACACATGTTATAACTCTGTGCCCAGGACATGCGTGAGAACGAGAGGTAACTCTCACTGTATTACTGCCTGTAACACATGTTATAACTCTATGCCCAGGACATGCGTGAGAACGAGAGGTAACTCTCAGTGTATTACTGCCTGTAACACGTTATAACTCTGTGCCCAGGACATGCGTGAGAGCGAGAGGTAACTCTCACTGTATTACTGCCTGTAACACATGTTATAACTCTGTGCCCAGGACATGTGTGAGAACGAGAGGTAACTCTCAGTGTATTACTGCCTGTAACACATGTTATAACTCTGTGCCCAGGACATGCGTGAGAGCGAGAGGTAACTCTCAGTGTATTACTGCCTGTAACACATGTTATAACTCTGTGCCCAGGACATGCGTGAGAGCGAGAGGTAACTCTCAGTGTATTACTGCCTGTAACACATGTTATAACTCTGTGCCCAGGACATGCGTGAGAGCGAGAGGTAACTGTCACTGTATTACTGCCTGTAACACGTTATAACTCTGTGCCCAGGACATGCGTGAGAACGAGAGGTAACTCTCACTGTATTACTGCCTGTAACACACGTTATAACTCTGTGCCCAGGACATGCGTGAGAACGAGAGGTAACTCTCACTGTATTACTGCCTGTAACATGTTATAACTCTGTGCCCAGGACATGCGTGAGAACGAGAGGTAACTCTCACTGTATTACTGCCTGTAACACACGTTATAACTCTGTGCCCAGGACATGCGTGAGAACGAGAGGTAACTCTCACTGTATTACTGCCTGTAACACACGTTATAACTCTGTGCCCAGGACATACGTGAGAACGAGCGGTAACTCTCACTGTATTACTGCCTGTAACACGTGTTATAACTCTGTGCCCAGGACATGCGTGAGAACGAGAGGTAACTCTCACTGTATTACTGCCTGTAACACATGTTATAACTCTGTGCCCAGGACATGCGTGAGAGCGAGCGGTAACTCTCACTGTATTACTGCCTGTAACACATGTTTTAACTCTGTGCCCAGGACATGCGTGAGAACGAGAGGTAACTCTCACTGTATTACTGCCTGTAACACGTTATAACTCTGTGCCCAGGACATGCGTGAGAACGAGAGGTAACTCTCACTGTATTACTGCCTGTAACACGTTATAACTCTGTGCCCAGGACATGCGTGAGAGCGAGCGGTAACTCTCACTGTATTACTGCCTGTAACACACGTTATAACTCTGTGCCCAGGACATGCGTGAGAACGAGAGGTAACTCTCACTGTATTACTGCCTGTAACACATGTTATAACTCTGTGCCCAGGACATGCGTGAGAACGAGAGGTAACTCTCACTGTATTACTGCCTGTAACACATGTTATAACTCTGTGCCCAGGACATGCATGAGAACGAGAGGTAACTCTCAGTGTATTACTGCCTGTAACACATGTTATAACTCTGTGCCCAGGACATGCGTGAGAGCGAGAGGTAACTCTCAGTGTATTACTGCCTGTAACACATGTTATAACTCTGTGCCCAGGACATGCGTGAGAGCGAGAGGTAACTCTCAGTGTATTACTGCCTGTAACACATGTTATAACTCTGTGCCCAGGACATGCGTGAGAGCGAGAGGTAACTGTCACTGTATTACTGCCTGTAACACGTTATAACTCTGTGCCCAGGACATGCGTGAGAACGAGAGGTAACTCTCAGTGTATTACTGCCTGTAACACATGTTATAACTCTGTGCCCAGGACATGCGTGAGAACGAGCGGTAACTCTCACTGTATTACTGCCTGTAACACATGTTATAACTCTGTGCCCAGGACATGCGTGAGAACGAGAGGTAACTCTCAGTGTATTACTGCCTGTAACACATGTTATAACTCTGTGCCCAGGACATGCGTGAGAACGAGCGGTAACTCTCACTGTATTACTACCTGTAACATGTTATAACTCTGTGCCCAGGACATGCGTGAGAACGAGAGGTAACTCTCACTGTATTACTGCCTGTAACACACGTTATAACTCTGTGCCCAGGACATGCGTGAGAACGAGAGGTAACTCTCACTGTATTACTGCCTGTAACACATGTTATAACTCTGTGCCCAGGACATGCGTGAGAACGAGAGGTAACTCTCACTGTATTACTGCCTGTAACACATGTTATAACTCTGTGCCCAGGACATGCGTGAGAACGAGCGGTAACTCTCACTGTATTACTGCCTGTAACACATGTTATAACTCTGTGCCCAGGACATGCGTGAGAACGAGAGGTAACTCTCAATGTATTACTGCCTGTAACACATGTTATAACTCTATGCCCAGGACATGCGTGAGAACGAGAGGTAACTCTCAGTGTATTACTGCCTGTAACACGTTATAACTCTGTGCCCAGGACATGCGTGAGAGCGAGAGGTAACTCTCACTGTATTACTGCCTGTAACACATGTTATAACTCTGTGCCCAGGACATGTGTGAGAACGAGAGGTAACTCTCAGTGTATTACTGCCTGTAACACATGTTATAACTCTGTGCCCAGGACATGCGTGAGAGCGAGAGGTAACTCTCAGTGTATTACTGCCTGTAACACATGTTATAACTCTGTGCCCAGGACATGCGTGAGAGCGAGAGGTAACTCTCAGTGTATTACTGCCTGTAACACATGTTATAACTCTGTGCCCAGGACATGCGTGAGAGCGAGAGGTAACTGTCACTGTATTACTGCCTGTAACACGTTATAACTCTGTGCCCAGGACATGCGTGAGAACGAGAGGTAACTCTCACTGTATTACTGCCTGTAACACACGTTATAACTCTGTGCCCAGGACATGCGTGAGAACGAGAGGTAACTCTCACTGTATTACTGCCTGTAACACACGTTATAACTCTGTGCCCAGGACATGCGTGAGAACGAGAGGTAACTCTCACTGTATTACTGCCTGTAACACACGTTATAACTCTGTGCCCAGGACATACGTGAGAACGAGCGGTAACTCTCACTGTATTACTGCCTGTAACACGTGTTATAACTCTGTGCCCAGGACATGCGTGAGAACGAGAGGTAACTCTCACTGTATTACTGCCTGTAACACATGTTATAACTCTGTGCCCAGGACATGCGTGAGAGCGAGCGGTAACTCTCACTGTATTACTGCCTGTAACACATGTTTTAACTCTGTGCCCAGGACATGCGTGAGAACGAGAGGTAACTCTCACTGTATTACTGCCTGTAACACGTTATAACTCTGTGCCCAGGACATGCGTGAGAACGAGAGGTAACTCTCACTGTATTACTGCCTGTAACACGTTATAACTCTGTGCCCAGGACATGCGTGAGAGCGAGCGGTAACTCTCACTGTATTACTGCCTGTAACACACGTTATAACTCTGTGCCCAGGACATGCGTGAGAACGAGAGGTAACTCTCACTGTATTACTGCCTGTAACACGTTATAACTCTGTGCCCAGGACATGCGTGAGAACGAGAGGTAACTCTCACTGTATTACTGCCTGTAACACATGTTATAACTCTGTGCCCAGGACATGCGTGAGAACGAGAGGTAACTCTCACTGTATTACTGCCTGTAACACGTTATAACTCTGTGCCCAGGACATGCGTGAGAACGAGAGGTAACTCTCACTGTATTACTGCCTGTAACACATGTTATAACTCTGTGCCCAGGACATGTGTGAGAACGAGAGGTAACTCTCACTGTATTACTTCCTGTAACACGTGTTATAACTCTGTGCCCAGGACATGCGTGAGAGCGAGCGGTAACTCTCACTGTATTACTGCCTGTAACACGTTATAACTCTGTGCCCAGGACATGCGTGAGAACGAGAGGTAACTCTCACTGTATTACTGCCTGTAACACACGTTATAACTCTGTGCCCAGGACATGCGTGAGAACGAGAGGTAACTCTCACTGTATTACTGCCTGTAACACATGTTATAACTCTGTGCCCAGGACATGTGTGAGAACGAGAGGTAACTCTCAGTGTATTACTGCCTGTAACACATGTTATAACTCTGTGCCCAGGACATGCGTGAGAGCGAGAGGTAACTCTCAGTGTATTACTGCCTGTAACACATGTTATAACTCTCTGCCCAGGACATGCGTGAGAACGAGAGGTAACTCTCAGTGTATTACTGCCTGTAACACATGTTATAACTCTGTGCCCAGGACATGCGTGAGAACGAGCGGTAACTCTCACTGTATTACTGCCTGTAACACATGTTATAACTCTGTGCCCAGGACATGCGTGAGAACGAGAGGTAACTCTCACTGTATTACTACCTGTAACATGTTATAACTCTGTGCCCAGGACATGCGTGAGAACGAGAGGTAACTCTCACTGTATTACTGCCTGTAACACACGTTATAACTCTGTGCCCAGGACATGCATGAGAACGAGAGGTAACTCTCACTGTATTACTGCCTGTAACACATGTTATAACTCTGTGCCCAGGACATGCGTGAGAACGAGAGGTAACTCTCACTGTATTACTGCCTGTAACACATGTTATAACTCTGTGCCCAGGACATGCGTGAGAACGAGCGGTAACTCTCACTGTATTACTGCCTGTAACACATGTTATAACTCTGTGCCCAGGACATGCGTGAGAACGAGAGGTAACTCTCACTGTATTACTGCCTGTAACACATGTTATAACTCTATGCCCAGGACATGCGTGAGAACGAGAGGTAACTCTCACTGTATTACTGCCTGTAACACATGTTATAACTCTGTGCCCAGGACATGTGTGAGAACGAGAGGTAACTCTCAGTGTATTACTGCCTGTAACACATGTTATAACTCTGTGCCCAGGACATGCGTGAGAGCGAGAGGTAACTCTCAGTGTATTACTGCCTGTAACACATGTTATAACTCTGTGCCCAGGACATGCGTGAGAGCGAGAGGTAACTCTCAGTGTATTACTGCCTGTAACACATGTTATAACTCTGTGCCCAGGACATGCGTGAGAGCGAGAGGTAACTGTCACTGTATTACTGCCTGTAACACGTTATAACTCTGTGCCCAGGACATGCGTGAGAACGAGAGGTAACTCTCACTGTATTACTGCCTGTAACACACGTTATAACTCTGTGCCCAGGACATGCGTGAGAACGAGAGGTAACTCTCACTGTATTACTGCCTGTAACATGTTATAACTCTGTGCCCAGGACATGCGTGAGAACGAGAGGTAACTCTCACTGTATTACTGCCTGTAACACACGTTATAACTCTGTGCCCAGGACATGCGTGAGAACGAGAGGTAACTCTCACTGTATTACTGCCTGTAACACACGTTATAACTCTGTGCCCAGGACATACGTGAGAACGAGCGGTAACTCTCACTGTATTACTGCCTGTAACACGTGTTATAACTCTGTGCCCAGGACATGCGTGAGAACGAGAGGTAACTCTCACTGTATTACTGCCTGTAACACATGTTATAACTCTGTGCCCAGGACATGCGTGAGAGCGAGCGGTAACTCTCACTGTATTACTGCCTGTAACACATGTTTTAACTCTGTGCCCAGGACATGCGTGAGAACGAGAGGTAACTCTCACTGTATTACTGCCTGTAACACGTTATAACTCTGTGCCCAGGACATGCGTGAGAACGAGAGGTAACTCTCACTGTATTACTGCCTGTAACACGTTATAACTCTGTGCCCAGGACATGCGTGAGAGCGAGCGGTAACTCTCACTGTATTACTGCCTGTAACACACGTTATAACTCTGTGCCCAGGACATGCGTGAGAACGAGAGGTAACTCTCACTGTATTACTGCCTGTAACACATGTTATAACTCTGTGCCCAGGACATGCGTGAGAACGAGAGGTAACTCTCACTGTATTACTGCCTGTAACACGTTATAACTCTGTGCCCAGGACATGCGTGAGAACGAGAGGTAACTCTCACTGTATTACTGCCTGTAACACATGTTATAACTCTATGCCCAGGACATGCGTGAGAACGAGAGGTAACTCTCAGTGTATTACTGCCTGTAACACGTTATAACTCTGTGCCCAGGACATGCGTGAGAGCGAGAGGTAACTCTCACTGTATTACTGCCTGTAACACATGTTATAACTCTGTGCCCAGGACATGTGTGAGAACGAGAGGTAACTCTCAGTGTATTACTGCCTGTAACACATGTTATAACTCTGTGCCCAGGACATGCGTGAGAGCGAGAGGTAACTCTCAGTGTATTACTGCCTGTAACACATGTTATAACTCTGTGCCCAGGACATGCGTGAGAGCGAGAGGTAACTCTCAGTGTATTACTGCCTGTAACACATGTTATAACTCTGTGCCCAGGACATGCGTGAGAGCGAGAGGTAACTGTCACTGTATTACTGCCTGTAACACGTTATAACTCTGTGCCCAGGACATGCGTGAGAACGAGAGGTAACTCTCACTGTATTACTGCCTGTAACACACGTTATAACTCTGTGCCCAGGACATGCGTGAGAACGAGAGGTAACTCTCACTGTATTACTGCCTGTAACATGTTATAACTCTGTGCCCAGGACATGCGTGAGAACGAGAGGTAACTCTCACTGTATTACTGCCTGTAACACGTGTTATAACTCTGTGCCCAGGACATGCGTGAGAACGAGAGGTAACTCTCACTGTATTACTGCCTGTAACACACGTTATAACTCTGTGCCCAGGACATACGTGAGAACGAGCGGTAACTCTCACTGTATTACTGCCTGTAACACGTGTTATAACTCTGTGCCCAGGACATGCGTGAGAACGAGAGGTAACTCTCACTGTATTACTGCCTGTAACACATGTTATAACTCTGTGCCCAGGACATGCGTGAGAGCGAGCGGTAACTCTCACTGTATTACTGCCTGTAACACATGTTTTAACTCTGTGCCCAGGACATGCGTGAGAACGAGAGGTAACTCTCACTGTATTACTGCCTGTAACACGTTATAACTCTGTGCCCAGGACATGCGTGAGAACGAGAGGTAACTCTCACTGTATTACTGCCTGTAACACGTTATAACTCTGTGCCCAGGACATGCGTGAGAGCGAGCGGTAACTCTCACTGTATTACTGCCTGTAACACACGTTATAACTCTGTGCCCAGGACATGCGTGAGAACGAGAGGTAACTCTCACTGTATTACTGCCTGTAACACATGTTATAACTCTGTGCCCAGGACATGCGTGAGAACGAGAGGTAACTCTCACTGTATTACTGCCTGTAACACGTTATAACTCTGTGCCCAGGACATGCGTGAGAACGAGAGGTAACTCTCACTGTATTACTGCCTGTAACACATGTTATAACTCTGTGCCCAGGACATGCGTGAGAACGAGAGGTAACTCTCACTGTATTACTGCCTGTAACACGTTATAACTCTGTGCCCAGGACATGCGTGAGAACGAGAGGTAACTCTCACTGTATTACTGCCTGTAACACATGTTATAACTCTGTGCCCAGGACATGTGTGAGAACGAGAGGTAACTCTCACTGTATTACTTCCTGTAACACGTGTTTTAACTCTGTGCCCAGGACATGCGTGAGAGTGAGCGGTAACGCTCACTGTATTACTGCCTGTAACACGTTATAACTCTGTGCCCAGGACATGCGTGAGAACGAGAGGTAACTCTCACTGTATTACTGCCTGTAACACATGTTATAACTCTGTGCCCAGGACATGTGTGAGAACGAGAGGTAACTCTCAGTGTATTACTGCCTGTAACACATGTTATAACTCTGTGCCCAGGACATGCGTGAGAGCGAGAGGTAACTCTCAGTGTATTACTGCCTGTAACACATGTTATAACTCTCTGCCCAGGACATGCGTGAGAACGAGAGGTAACTCTCAGTGTATTACTGCCTGTAACACATGTTATAACTCTGTGCCCAGGACATGCGTGAGAACGAGCGGTAACTCTCACTGTATTACTGCCTGTAACACATGTTATAACTCTGTGCCCAGGACATGCGTGAGAACGAGAGGTAACTCTCACTGTATTACTACCTGTAACATGTTATAACTCTGTGCCCAGGACATGCGTGAGAACGAGAGGTTACTCTCACTGTATTACTGCCTGTAACACACGTTATAACTCTGTGCCCAGGACATGCATGAGAACGAGAGGTAACTCTCACTGTATTACTGCCTGTAACACATGTTATAACTCTGTGCCCAGGACATGCGTGAGAACGAGAGGTAACTCTCACTGTATTACTGCCTGTAACACATGTTATAACTCTGTGCCCAGGACATGCGTGAGAACGAGCGGTAACTCTCACTGTATTACTGCCTGTAACACATGTTATAACTCTGTGCCCAGGACATGCGTGAGAACGAGAGGTAACTCTCACTGTATTACTGCCTGTAACACATGTTATAACTCTATGCCCAGGACATGCGTGAGAACGAGAGGTAACTCTCAGTGTATTACTGCCTGTAACACGTTATAACTCTGTGCCCAGGACATGCGTGAGAGCGAGCGGTAACGCTCACTGTATTACTGCCTGTAACACGTTATAACTCTGTGCCCAGGACATGCGTGAGAACGAGAGGTAACTCTCACTGTATTACTGCCTGTAACACATGTTATAACTCTGTGCCCAGGACATGTGTGAGAACGAGAGGTAACTCTCAGTGTATTACTGCCTGTAACACATGTTATAACTCTGTGCCCAGGACATGCGTGAGAGCGAGAGGTAACTCTCAGTGTATTACTGCCTGTAACACATGTTATAACTCTCTGCCCAGGACATGCGTGAGAACGAGAGGTAACTCTCAGTGTATTACTGCCTGTAACACATGTTATAACTCTGTGCCCAGGACATGCGTGAGAACGAGCGGTAACTCTCACTGTATTACTGCCTGTAACACATGTTATAACTCTGTGCCCAGGACATGCGTGAGAACGAGAGGTAACTCTCACTGTATTACTACCTGTAACATGTTATAACTCTGTGCCCAGGACATGCGTGAGAACGAGAGGTAACTCTCACTGTATTACTGCCTGTAACACACGTTATAACTCTGTGCCCAGGACATGCATGAGAACGAGAGGTAACTCTCACTGTATTACTGCCTGTAACACATGTTATAACTCTGTGCCCAGGACATGCGTGAGAACGAGAGGTAACTCTCACTGTATTACTGCCTGTAACACATGTTATAACTCTGTGCCCAGGACATGCGTGAGAACGAGCGGTAACTCTCACTGTATTACTGCCTGTAACACATGTTATAACTCTGTGCCCAGGACATGCGTGAGAACGAGAGGTAACTCTCACTGTATTACTGCCTGTAACACATGTTATAACTCTATGCCCAGGACATGCGTGAGAACGAGAGGTAACTCTCAGTGTATTACTGCCTGTAACACGTTATAACTCTGTGCCCAGGACATGCGTGAGAGCGAGAGGTAACTCTCACTGTATTACTGCCTGTAACACATGTTATAACTCTGTGCCCAGGACATGTGTGAGAACGAGAGGTAACTCTCAGTGTATTACTGCCTGTAACACATGTTATAACTCTGTGCCCAGGACATGCGTGAGAGCGAGAGGTAACTCTCAGTGTATTACTGCCTGTAACACATGTTATAACTCTGTGCCCAGGACATGCGTGAGAGCGAGAGGTAACTCTCAGTGTATTACTGCCTGTAACACATGTTATAACTCTGTGCCCAGGACATGCGTGAGAGCGAGAGGTAACTGTCACTGTATTACTGCCTGTAACACGTTATAACTCTGTGCCCAGGACATGCGTGAGAACGAGAGGTAACTCTCACTGTATTACTGCCTGTAACACACGTTATAACTCTGTGCCCAGGACATGCGTGAGAACGAGAGGTAACTCTCACTGTATTACTGCCTGTAACATGTTATAACTCTGTGCCCAGGACATGCGTGAGAACGAGAGGTAACTCTCACTGTATTACTGCCTGTAACACACGTTATAACTCTGTGCCCAGGACATGCGTGAGAACGAGAGGTAACTCTCACTGTATTACTGCCTGTAACACACGTTATAACTCTGTGCCCAGGACATACGTGAGAACGAGCGGTAACTCTCACTGTATTACTGCCTGTAACACGTGTTATAACTCTGTGCCCAGGACATGCGTGAGTACGAGAGGTAACTCTCACTGTATTACTGCCTGTAACACATGTTATAACTCTGTGCCCAGGACATGCGTGAGAGCGAGCGGTAACTCTCACTGTATTACTGCCTGTAACACATGTTTTAACTCTGTGCCCAGGACATGCATGAGAACGAGAGGTAACTCTCACTGTATTACTGCCTGTAACACGTTATAACTCTGTGCCCAGGACATGCGTGAGAACGAGAGGTAACTCTCACTGTATTACTGCCTGTAACACGTTATAACTCTGTGCCCAGGACATGCGTGAGAGCGAGCGGTAACTCTCACTGTATTACTGCCTGTAACACACGTTATAACTCTGTGCCCAGGACATGCGTGAGAACGAGAGGTAACTCTCACTGTATTACTGCCTGTAACACATGTTATAACTCTGTGCCCAGGACATGCGTGAGAACGAGAGGTAACTCTCACTGTATTACTGCCTGTAACACGTTATAACTCTGTGCCCAGGACATGCGTGAGAACGAGAGGTAACTCTCACTGTATTACTGCCTGTAACACATGTTATAACTCTGTGCCCAGGACATGCGTGAGAACGAGAGGTAACTCTCACTGTATTACTGCCTGTAACACGTTATAACTCTGTGCCCAGGACATGCGTGAGAACGAGAGGTAACTCTCACTGTATTACTGCCTGTAACACATGTTATAACTCTGTGCCCAGGACATGTGTGAGAACGAGAGGTAACTCTCACTGTATTACTTCCTGTAACACGTGTTATAACTCTGTGCCCAGGACATGCGTGAGAGCGAGCGGTAACTCTCACTGTATTACTGCTTGTAACACGTTATAACTCTGTGCCCAGGACATGCGTGAGAACGAGAGGTAACTCTCACTGTATTACTGCATGTAACACATGTTATAACTCTGTGCCCAGGACATGTGTGAGAACGAGAGGTAACTCTCAGTGTATTACTGCCTGTAACACATGTTATAACTCTGTGCCCAGGACATGCGTGAGAGCGAGAGGTAACTCTCAGTGTATTACTGCCTGTAACACGTTATAACTCTGTGCCCAGGACATGCGTGAGAACGGGAGGTAACTCTCACTGTATTACTGCCTGTAACACACGTTATAACTCTGTGCCCAGGACATGCGTGAGAACGAGAGGTAACTCTCACTGTATTACTGCCTGTAACACATGTTATAACTCTCTGCCCAGGACATGCGTGAGAACGAGAGGTAACTCTCAGTGTATTACTGCCTGTAACACATGTTATAACTCTGTGCCCAGGACATGCGTGAGAACGAGCGGTAACTCTCACTGTATTACTGCCTGTAACACATGTTATAACTCTGTGCCCAGGACATGCGTGAGAACGAGAGGTAACTCTCACTGTATTACTGCCTGTAACACATGTTATAACTCTGTGCCCAGGACATGTGTGAGAACGAGAGGTAACTCTCACTGTATTACTTCCTGTAACACGTGTTATAACTCTGTGCCCAGGACATGCGTGAGAGCGAGCGGTAACGCTCACTGTATTACTGCCTGTAACACGTTATAACTCTGTGCCCAGGACATGCGTGAGAACGAGAGGTAACTCTCACTGTATTACTGCCTGTAACACATGTTATAACTCTGTGCCCAGGACATGTGTGAGAACGAGAGGTAACTCTCAGTGTATTACTGCCTGTAACACATGTTATAACTCTGTGCCCAGGACATGCGTGAGAGCGAGAGGTAACTCTCAGTGTATTACTGCCTGTAACACATGTTATAACTCTCTGCCCAGGACATGCGTGAGAACGAGAGGTAACTCTCAGTGTATTACTGCCTGTAACACATGTTATAACTCTGTGCCCAGGACATGCGTGAGAACGAGCGGTAACTCTCACTGTATTACTGCCTGTAACACATGTTATAACTCTGTGCCCAGGACATGCGTGAGAACGAGAGGTAACTCTCACTGTATTACTACCTGTAACATGTTATAACTCTGTGCCCAGGACATGCGTGAGAACGAGAGGTAACTCTCACTGTATTACTACCTGTAACATGTTATAACTCTGTGCCCAGGACATGCGTGAGAACGAGAGGTAACTCTCACTGTATTACTACCTGTAACATGTTATAACTCTGTGCCCAGGACATGCGTGAGAACGAGCGGTAACTCTCACTGTATTACTGCCTGTAACACATGTTATAACTCTGTGCCCAGGACATGCGTGAGAACGAGAGGTAACTCTCACTGTATTACTGCCTGTAACACGTTATAACTCTGTGCCCAGGACATGCGTGAGAACGAGAGGTAACTCTCACTGTATTACTGCCTGTAACACACGTTATAACTCTGTGCCCAGGACATGCATGAGAACGAGAGGTAACTCTCACTGTATTACTGCCTGTAACACATGTTATAACTCTGTGCCCAGGACATGCGTGAGAACGAGAGGTAACTCTCACTGTATTACTGCCTGTAACACATGTTATAACTCTATGCCCAGGACATGCGTGAGAACGAGAGGTAACTCTCAGTGTATTACTGCCTGTAACACGTTATAACTCTGTGCCCAGGACATGCGTGAGAGCGAGAGGTAACTCTCACTGTATTACTGCCTGTAACACATGTTATAACTCTGTGCCCAGGACATGTGTGAGAACGAGAGGTAACTCTCAGTGTATTACTGCCTGTAACACGTTATAACTCTGTGCCCAGGACATGCGTGAGAGCGAGAGGTAACTCTCACTGTATTACTGCCTGTAACACATGTTATAACTCTGTGCCCAGGACATGTGTGAGAACGAGAGGTAACTCTCAGTGTATTACTGCCTGTAACACGTTATAACTCTGTGCCCAGGACATGCGTGAGAGCGAGAGGTAACTCTCACTGTATTACTGCCTGTAACACGTTATAACTCTGTGCCCAGGACATGTGTGAGAACGAGAGGTAACTCTCAGTGTATTACTGCCTGTAACACATGTTATAACTCTGTGCCCAGGACATGCGTGAGAGCGAGAGGTAACTCTCAGTGTATTACTGCCTGTAACACATGTTATAACTCTCTGCCCAGGACATGCGTGAGAACGAGAGGTAACTCTCAGTGTATTACTGCCTGTAACACATGTTATAACTCTGTGCCCAGGACATGCGTGAGAACGAGCGGTAACTCTCACTGTATTACTGCCTGTAACACATGTTATAACTCTGTGCCCAGGACATGCGTGAGAACGAGAGGTAACTCTCACTGTATTACTACCTGTAACATGTTATAACTCTGTGCCCAGGACATGCGTGAGAACGAGAGGTAACTCTCACTGTATTACTACCTGTAACATGTTATAACTCTGTGCCCAGGACATGCGTGAGAACGAGAGGTAACTCTCACTGTATTACTACCTGTAACATGTTATAACTCTGTGCCCAGGACATGCGTGAGAACGAGCGGTAACTCTCACTGTATTACTGCCTGTAACACATGTTATAACTCTGTGCCCAGGACATGCGTGAGAACGAGAGGTAACTCTCACTGTATTACTGCCTGTAACACGTTATAACTCTGTGCCCAGGACATGCGTGAGAACGAGAGGTAACTCTCACTGTATTACTGCCTGTAACACACGTTATAACTCTGTGCCCAGGACATGCATGAGAACGAGAGGTAACTCTCACTGTATTACTGCCTGTAACACATGTTATAACTCTGTGCCCAGGACATGCGTGAGAACGAGAGGTAACTCTCACTGTATTACTGCCTGTAACACATGTTATAACTCTGTGCCCAGGACATGCGTGAGAACGAGAGGTAACTCTCACTGTATTACTGCCTGTAACACATGTTATAACTCTATGCCCAGGACATGCGTGAGAACGAGAGGTAACTCTCAGTGTATTACTGCCTGTAACACGTTATAACTCTGTGCCCAGGACATGCGTGAGAGCGAGAGGTAACTCTCACTGTATTACTGCCTGTAACACATGTTATAACTCTGTGCCCAGGACATGTGTGAGAACGAGAGGTAACTCTCAGTGTATTACTGCCTGTAACACATGTTATAACTCTGTGCCCAGGACATGCGTGAGAGCGAGAGGTAACTCTCAGTGTATTACTGCCTGTAACACATGTTATAACTCTGTGCCCAGGACATGCGTGAGAGCGAGAGGTAACTCTCAGTGTATTACTGCCTGTAACACATGTTATAACTCTGTGCCCAGGACATGCGTGAGAGCGAGAGGTAACTGTCACTGTATTACTGCCTGTAACACGTTATAACTCTGTGCCCAGGACATGCGTGAGAACGAGAGGTAACTCTCACTGTATTACTGCCTGTAACACACGTTATAACTCTGTGCCCAGGACATGCGTGAGAACGAGAGGTAACTCTCACTGTATTACTGCCTGTAACATGTTATAACTCTGTGCCCAGGACATGCGTGAGAACGAGAGGTAACTCTCACTGTATTACTGCCTGTAACACACGTTATAACTCTGTGCCCAGGACATGCGTGAGAACGAGAGGTAACTCTCACTGTATTACTGCCTGTAACACACGTTATAACTCTGTGCCCAGGACATACGTGAGAACGAGCGGTAACTCTCACTGTATTACTGCCTGTAACACGTGTTATAACTCTGTGCCCAGGACATGCGTGAGAACGAGAGGTAACTCTCACTGTATTACTGCCTGTAACACATGTTATAACTCTGTGCCCAGGACATGCGTGAGAGCGAGCGGTAACTCTCACTGTATTACTGCCTGTAACACATGTTTTAACTCTGTGCCCAGGACATGCATGAGAACGAGAGGTAACTCTCACTGTATTACTGCCTGTAACACGTTATAACTCTGTGCCCAGGACATGCGTGAGAACGAGAGGTAACTCTCACTGTATTACTGCCTGTAACACGTTATAACTCTGTGCCCAGGACATGCGTGAGAGCGAGCGGTAACTCTCACTGTATTACTGCCTGTAACACACGTTATAACTCTGTGCCCAGGACATGCGTGAGAACGAGAGGTAACTCTCACTGTATTACTGCCTGTAACACATGTTATAACTCTGTGCCCAGGACATGCGTGAGAACGAGAGGTAACTCTCACTGTATTACTGCCTGTAACACGTTATAACTCTGTGCCCAGGACATGCGTGAGAACGAGAGGTAACTCTCACTGTATTACTGCCTGTAACACATGTTATAACTCTGTGCCCAGGACATGCGTGAGAACGAGAGGTAACTCTCACTGTATTACTGCCTGTAACACGTTATAACTCTGTGCCCAGGACATGCGTGAGAACGAGAGGTAACTCTCACTGTATTACTGCCTGTAACACATGTTATAACTCTGTGCCCAGGACATGTGTGAGAACGAGAGGTAACTCTCACTGTATTACTTCCTGTAACACGTGTTATAACTCTGTGCCCAGGACATGCGTGAGAGCGAGCGGTAACTCTCACTGTATTACTGCTTGTAACACGTTATAACTCTGTGCCCAGGACATGCGTGAGAACGAGAGGTAACTCTCACTGTATTACTGCATGTAACACATGTTATAACTCTGTGCCCAGGACATGTGTGAGAACGAGAGGTAACTCTCAGTGTATTACTGCCTGTAACACATGTTATAACTCTGTGCCCAGGACATGCGTGAGAGCGAGAGGTAACTCTCAGTGTATTACTGCCTGTAACACATGTTATAACTCTCTGCCCAGGACATGCGTGAGAACGAGAGGTAACTCTCAGTGTATTACTGCCTGTAACACATGTTATAACTCTGTGCCCAGGACATGCGTGAGAACGAGCGGTAACTCTCACTGTATTACTGCCTGTAACACATGTTATAACTCTGTGCCCAGGACATGCGTGAGAACGAGAGGTAACTCTCACTGTATTACTACCTGTAACATGTTATAACTCTGTGCCCAGGACATGTGTGAGAACGACAGGTAACTCTCACTGTATTACTGCCTGTAACACATTATAACTCTGTGCCCAGGACATGCGTGAGAACGAGAGGTAACTCTCACTGTATTACTTCCTGTAACACGTTATAACTCTGTGCCCAGGACATGCGTGAGAACGAGAGGTAACTCTCACTGTATTACTGCCTGTAACACACGTTATAACTCTGTGCCCAGGACATGCATGAGAACGAGAGGTAACTCTCACTGTATTACTGCCTGTAACACATGTTATAACTCTGTGCCCAGGACATGCGTGAGAACGAGAGGTAACTCTCACTGTATTACTGCCTGTAACACATGTTATAACTCTGTGCCCAGGACATGCGTGAGAACGAGCGGTAACTCTCACTGTATTACTGTCTGTAACACATGTTATAACTCTGTGCCCAGGACATGCGTGAGAACGAGAGGTAACTCTCACTGTATTACTGCCTGTAACACATGTTATAACTCTATGCCCAGGACATGCGTGAGAACGAGAGGTAACTCTCAGTGTATTACTGCCTGTAACACGTTATAACTCTGTGCCCAGGACATGCGTGAGAGCGAGAGGTAACTCTCACTGTATTACTGCCTGTAACACATGTTATAACTCTGTGCCCAGGACATGTGTGAGAACGAGAGGTAACTCTCAGTGTATTACTGCCTGTAACACATGTTATAACTCTGTGCCCAGGACATGCGTGAGAGCGAGAGGTAACTCTCAGTGTATTACTGCCTGTAACACATGTTATAACTCTGTGCCCAGGACATGCGTGAGAGCGAGAGGTAACTCTCAGTGTATTACTGCCTGTAACACATGTTATAACTCTGTGCCCAGGACATGCGTGAGAGCGAGAGGTAACTGTCACTGTATTACTGCCTGTAACACGTTATAACTCTGTGCCCAGGACATGCGTGAGAACGAGAGGTAACTCTCACTGTATTACTGCCTGTAACACACGTTATAACTCTGTGCCCAGGACATGCGTGAGAACGAGAGATAACTCTCACTGTATTACTGCCTGTAACATGTTATAACTCTGTGCCCAGGACATGCGTGAGAACGAGAGGTAACTCTCACTGTATTACTGCCTGTAACACACGTTATAACTCTGTGCCCAGGACATGCGTGAGAACGAGAGGTAACTCTCACTGTATTACTGCCTGTAACACACGTTATAACTCTGTGCCCAGGACATACGTGAGAACGAGCGGTAACTCTCACTGTATTACTGCCTGTAACACGTGTTATAACTCTGTGCCCAGGACATGCGTGAGAACGAGAGGTAACTCTCACTGTATTACTGCCTGTAACACATGTTATAACTCTGTGCCCAGGACATGCGTGAGAGCGAGCGGTAACTCTCACTGTATTACTGCCTGTAACACATGTTTTAACTCTGTGCCCAGGACATGCATGAGAACGAGAGGTAACTCTCACTGTATTACTGCCTGTAACACGTTATAACTCTGTGCCCAGGACATGCGTGAGAACGAGAGGTAACTCTCACTGTATTACTGCCTGTAACACGTTATAACTCTGTGCCCAGGACATGCGTGAGAGCGAGCGGTAACTCTCACTGTATTACTGCCTGTAACACACGTTATAACTCTGTGCCCAGGACATGCGTGAGAACGAGAGGTAACTCTCACTGTATTACTGCCTGTAACACATGTTATAACTCTGTGCCCAGGACATGCGTGAGAACGAGAGGTAACTCTCACTGTATTACTGCCTGTAACACGTTATAACTCTGTGCCCAGGACATGCGTGAGAACGAGAGGTAACTCTCACTGTATTACTGCCTGTAACACATGTTATAACTCTGTGCCCAGGACATGCGTGAGAACGAGAGGTAACTCTCACTGTATTACTGCCTGTAACACGTTATAACTCTGTGCCCAGGACATGCGTGAGAACGAGAGGTAACTCTCACTGTATTACTGCCTGTAACACATGTTATAACTCTGTGCCCAGGACATGTGTGAGAACGAGAGGTAACTCTCACTGTATTACTTCCTGTAACACGTGTTATAACTCTGTGCCCAGGACATGCGTGAGAGCGAGCGGTAACTCTCACTGTATTACTGCCTGTAACACGTTATAACTCTGTGCCCAGGACATGCGTGAGAACGAGAGGTAACTCTCACTGTATTACTGCCTGTAACACGTTATAACTCTGTGCCCAGGACATGCGTGAGAACGAGAGGTAACTCTCACTGTATTACTGCCTGTAACACGTTATAACTCTGTGCCCAGGACATGCGTGAGAACGAGAGGTAACTCTCACTGTATTACTGCCTGTAACACATGTTATAACTCTGTGCCCAGGACATGTGTGAGAACGAGAGGTAACTCTCACTGTATTACTTCCTGTAACACGTGTTATAACTCTGTGCCCAGGACATGCGTGAGAGCGAGCGGTAACTCTCACTGTATTACTGCCTGTAACACGTTATAACTCTGTGCCCAGGACATGCGTGAGAACGAGAGGTAACTCTCACTGTATTACTGCCTGTAACACGTTATAACTCTGTGCCCAGGACATGCGTGAGAACGAGAGGTAACTCTCACTGTATTACTGCCTGTAACACGTTATAACTCTGTGCCCAGGACATGCGTGAGAACGAGAGGTAACTCTCACTGTATTACTGCCTGTAACACATGTTATATCTCTGTGCCCAGGACATGCGTGAGAACGAGCGGTAACTCTCACTGTATTACTGCCTGTAACACGTTATAACTCTGTGCCCAGGACATGCGTGAGAACGAGAGGTAACTCTCACTGTATTACTGCCTGTAACACGTTATAACTCTGTGCCCAGGACATGCGTGAGAACGAGAGGTAACTCTCACTGTATTACTGCCTGTAACACGTTATAACTCTGTGCCCAGGACATGCGTGAGAACGAGCGGTAACTCTCACTGTATTACTGCCTGTAACACATGTTATAACTCTGTGCCCAGGACATGCGTGAGAGCGAGCGGTAACTCTCACTGTATTACTGCCTGTAACACATGTTATAACTCTGTGCCCAGGACATGCGTGAGAGCGAGAGGTAACTCTCACTGTATTACTGCCTGTAACACATGTTATAACTCTGTGCCCAGGACATGCGTGAGAGCGAGCGGTAACTCTCACTGTATTACTGCCTGGTAAAATATTTTATAAATAAATAGACACAGACATTTCCTGTTATTCTTTGAAGAATGAAACAATCAAAACCTCAGTGACTGTGGTAAGGGAGAGAAACGAAACCAGAGAGAGGGGGAGGGGGGGGAGAAGGGAGAGAGGGGGATAGAGAGGAGAGAGTGGGGGGAGAGAGAGGAGAGAGGGGGATAGAGAGGAGAGGGGGGAGAGAGAGGAGAGAGGGGGACGGAGAGGAGAGAGGGGGATGGAGAGAAGAGGGGTGGAGAGAGAAGGGGGCGGGAGGAGGGGGAGAGACAAGTGGGGAGGGGGAGGTGGAGGGGAGGGAGAGAGAGGAGAAGGATCAGAGAGAGAGAGAGGAGGGGGACAGGTGGGGGCGAAGGTGGGGAGGGTGGATAAGTGGAGGTGTGAGAGAGAGGGGGAGAGAGAGGGGGAGAGAGAGGGGGAGGGAGGTGGGATAGTGAGAGAGAGAGGAGGTGGCAGAGAGTTGGGGGGAAGAGATGAGGGGGAGGAAGGTGGGGTAGCAAGAGAGGGGGACAGAGAAGTGGTTGGGAAGGTAGAGGTGGGGGGGAGTGAGGTGGGGGAGAGAGGTAGGGGAGAGAGGGGGAGGGAGAGGCGGGTGGGAGAGAGAGAGAGGGGGGAGAGAGGAGAGAGAAGGGGGAGAGAGGGGGGACAGACAGGAGGGAGAAGGGGGAAGAGAGGTGTGGGGGAGAGAAAGTGCAGAGAGGGGGGGAAAATGAGAGGGAGCAAGAAACGAAAGGAGAGTGAGGAGAGAGAGATGATGGGGAGAAATAGGGATA
This sequence comes from Ascaphus truei, assembly GCF_040206685.1. Classification (NCBI taxonomy): domain Eukaryota; kingdom Metazoa; phylum Chordata; class Amphibia; order Anura; family Ascaphidae; genus Ascaphus; species Ascaphus truei. The sequence continues at coordinate 179,225 of NW_027456843.1, forward strand.
GGGCAAGAGAGAAGAGGGAGAGAGGGAGGGAGAGATGAGAGCATAGAGAGGAGAGGGGGGGAGAGAGAGGAGAGCATAGAGAGGAGAGGGGGAGAGAGGGGGATAGAGAGGAGAGGGGGAGAGAGGGGGATAGAGAGGAGAGGGGTGGAGAGAGGAGAGTGGGGAAGAGAGTGAAAACTGACAGAGAAAGAGACAGGAAAAGGTGGAGAGGGAGGGAGATAGTAGATAGGGGGATAGAGAGGAGAGGGGTGGAGAGAGGAGAGAGGGGAAGAGAGTGAAAACTGACAGAGAAAGACAGGAAAAGGGGGGAGGTGGAGGGGGGGGAGAGGGAGTGGGAGTGAAGATTGAAAAACGAAACCTAAAAAATAGAAGGGGGCGGGGGGAGAATAGAAACGAAACCTAAAAAAGGCAGAGAGAGAGGGGGGGGGAGAGAGAGAGGGGGGCTGCCGTGAGTGGGGGTAAGATCCTGTGGTTGAGTGGGGAGGAGGTGCTGTGTGGGGGGTAGGGGGGAGATATCATGTGTGTGACTGTGGGGGGGGGGGGGGAGGAGGGGTGAGAGATGCTGTGTTTGAGTGTGGGGGGTGGGGGGCAGAGATCCTGTGTGTCAGTGTGGGAGGGGGAAAGATGCTGTGTGTGAGTGTGGGGGGGAGAGATCCTGTGTGTGAGTGTGGGAGGGGGGAAAGATGCTGTGTGTGAGGGTGGGGAGGAGAGATCCTGTGTGTGAGTGTGTTGAGGAGAGATCCTGTGTGTGAGTAGGGAGGAGAGAGAGATACTGTGTGGGGGGGAGAGAGATACTGTGTGTGGGGGGGAGAGATCCTGTATGTGAGTGGGGGGGAGAAATCCTGTGTGTGAGTAGGGAGGAGAGAGAGATACTGTGTGGGGGGGAGAGAGATACTGTGTGTGGGGGTGGGATCCTGTATGTGAGTGGGGGGAGAAATCCTGTGTGTGAGTGAGGGGGAGAGATCCTGTGTGTGAGTGGGGAGGAGGTGCTGTGTGTGTGGGAGAGGGGAGGAGGTCCTGTGTGTGAGTGTGGGGGGGGGAGAGATCCAGTGTGTGAGTGGGGAGGTGGTGTTGTGTGTGAGTGGGGAGGTGGTGTGTGTGAGTGGGGAGGTGGTGCTGTGTGTGAGTGGGGAGGAGATGCTGTGTGTGAGTGGGGAGGAGATGCTGTGTGTGAGTGGGGAGGAGGTGCTGTGTGTGAGTGGGGAGAAGGTGCTGTGTGTGAGTGGGGAGGTGGTGCTGTGTGTGAGTGGGGAGGAGATGCTTTGTGTGAGTGGGGAGGAGGTGCTGTGTGTGAGTGGGGAGGAGGTGTTGTGTGTGAGTGGGGAGGTGGTGCTGTGTGTGAGTGGGGAGGAGGTGCTGTGTGTGAGTGGGGAGGAGGTGTTGTGTGTGAGTGGGGAGGAGATGCTGTGTGTGAGTGGGGAGGAGGTGCTGTGTGTGAGTGTGGGGGAGGAGATGCTGTGTGTGAGTGAGGAGGTGGTGTTGTGTGTGAGTGGGGAGGAGATGCTGTGTGTGAGTGGGGAGGAGGTGCTGTGTGTGAGTGTGGGGAGGAGATGCTGTGTGTGAGTGGGGAGGAGGTGCTGTGTGTGAGTGGGGAGGAGGTGCTGTGTGTGAGTGGGGAGGTGGTGTTGTGTGTGAGTGGGGAGGTGGTGTTGTGTGTGAGTGGGGAGGAGATGCTGTGTGTGAGTGTGGGGGAGGAGATGCTGTGTGTGAGTGGGGAGGAGGTGTTGTGTGTGAGTGGGGAGGTGGTGCTGTGTGTGAGTGGGGAGGACATGCTGTGTGTGAGTGGGGAGGAGGTGCTGTGTGTGAGTGGGGAGGAGGTGTTGTGTGTGAGTGGGGAGGAGATGCTGTGTGTGAGTGGGGAGGAGGTGCTGTGTGTGAGTGGGGAGGTGGTGCTGTGTGTGAGTGGGAGGTGGTGCTGTGTGTGAGTGGGGAGGAGGTGCTGTGTGTGAGTGGGGAGGTGGTGCTGTGTGTGAGTGGGAGGTGGTGCTGTGTGTGAGTGGGGAGGTGGTGCTGTGTGTGAGTGGGGAGGAGATGCTGTGTGTGAGTGGGGAGGAGGTGCTGTGTGTGAGTGGGGAGGAGGTGCTGTGTGTGAGTGGGGAGGAGGTGCTGTGTGTGAGTGTGGGGAGGAGATGCTGTGTGTGAGTGAGGAGGTGGTGTTGTGTGTGAGTGGGGAGGAGATGCTGTGTGTGAGTGGGGAGGAGGTGCTGTGTGTGAGTGTGGGGGAGGAGATGCTGTGTGTGAGTGGGGAGGTGCTGTGTGTGAGTGGGGAGGAGGTGCTGTGTGTGAGTGGGAAGGTGGTGTTGTGTGTGAGTGGGGAGGTGGTGTTGTGTGTGAGTGGGGAGGAGATGCTGTGTGTGAGTGTGGGGAGAAGATGCTGTGTGTGAGTGGGGAGGAGGTGTTGTGTGTGAGTGGGGAGGTGGTGCTGTGTGTGAGTGGGAGGAGGTGTTGTGTGTGAGTGGGGAGGTGGTGTTGTGTGTGAGTGGGGAGGTGGTGTGTGTGAGTGGGGAGGTGGTGCTGTGTGTGAGTGGGAAGGAGATACTTTGTGTGAGTGGGGAGGAGGTGCTGTGTGTG
>NW_027456843.1:181995-204495 GCF_040206685.1 Ascaphus truei
CTTACCTCACCGCCGCTACCTCACCACCGCTAACTCCCCGCCGCTCCCTTACCTCCCCGCCGCTCCCTTACCTCACCGCCGCTCCCTTACCTCACCGCCGCTACCTCACCGCCGCTAACTCCCCGCCGCTCCCTTACCTCCCCGCCGCTCCCTTACCTCCCCGCCGCTCCCTTACCTCACCACCGCTAACTCCCCGCCACTACCTCACCGCCGCTACCTCCCCGCCGCTCCCTTACCTAACCGCCGCTAACTCCCTGCCGCTACCTCCCCGCCGCTAACTCCCCGCCGCTCCCTTACCTCACCGCCGCTACCTCACCGCCGCTAACTCCCCGCCGCTCCCTTACCTCACCGCCGCTACCTCACCACCGCTAACTCCCCGCCGCTCCCTTACCTCACCGCCGCTCCCTTACCTCACCACCGCTAACTCCCCGCCACTACCTCACCGCCGCTACCTCCCCGCCGCTCCCTTACCTAACCGCCGCTACCTTCCCGCCGCTACCTCACCGCCGTTAACTCCCCGCCGCTACCTCCCCGCCGCTAACTCCCCGCCGCTACCTCACCGCCGCTACCTCCCTGCCGCTACCTCCCCGCCACTACCTCACCGCCGCTACCTCACCGCCGCTACCTCCCCGCCGCTACCTTCCCGCCGCTACCTCACCGCCGCTACCTCCCCGCCGCTACCTTCCCGCCGCTACCTCACCGCCGCTAACTCCCCGCCGCTACCTCCCCGCCGCTACCTCCCCGCCGCTACCTTCCCGCCGCTACCTCACCGCCGCTAACTCCCCGCCGCTACCTCCCCGCCGCTACCTTCCCGCCGCTACCTCACCGCCGCTAACTCCCCGCCGCTACCTCCCCGCCGCTACCTTCCCGCCGCTACCTCACCGCCGCTAACTCCCCGCCGCTACCTCCCCGCCGCTACCTCACCGCCGCTAACTCCCCGGCGCTACCTCACCGCCGCTACCTCCCCGCCGCTCCCTCCCCGCCGCTAACTCCCCGCCGCTAACTCCCCGGCGCTACCTCACCGCCGTTAACTCCCCGCCGCTACCTCCCCGCCGCTAACTCCCCGCCGCTACCTCACCGCCGCTACCTCCCTGCCGCTACCTCCCCGCCACTACCTCACCGCCGCTACCTCACCGCCGCTACCTCCCCGCCGCTACCTTCCCGCCGCTACCTCACCGCCGCTAACTCCCCGCCGCTACCTCCCCGCCGCTACCTCACCGCCGCTACCTCCCCGCCGCTACCTTCCCGCCGCTACCTCACCGCCGCTAACTCCCCGCCGCTACCTCCCCGCCGCTACCTCACCGCCGCTACCTCCCCGCCGCTACCTTCCCGCCGCTACCTCACCGCCGCTAACTCCCCGGCGCTACCTCCCCGCCGCTACCTCACCGCCGCTAACTCCCCGGCGCTACCTCCCCGCCGCTACCTCCCCGCCGCTACCTCCCCGCCGCTCCCTCCCCGCCGCTAACTCCCCGCCGCTAACTCCCCGGCGCTACCTCCCCGCCGCTACCTCCCCGCCGCTACCTCCCCGCCGCTACCTCCCCGGCGCTACCTCCCCGCCGCTACCTCCCCGCCGCTACCTCCCGCCGCTACCTCCCCGGCGCTACCTCCCCGCCGCTACCTCCCCGCCGCTACCTTCCCGCCGCTACCTCACCGCCGCTAACTCCCCGCCGCTACCTCCCCGCCGCTACCTCACCGCCGCTAACTCCCCGGCGCTACCTCACCGCCGCTACCTCCCCGCCGCTCCCTCCCCGCCGCTAACTCCCCGCCGCTAACTCCCCGGCGCTACCTCACCGCCGCTACCTCCCCGCCGCTCCCTCCCCGCCGCTAACTCCCCGCCGCTAACTCCCCGCCGCTACCTCCCTGCCGCTACCTCCCCGCCACTACCTCACCGCCGCTACCTCACCGCCGCTACCTTCCCGCCGCTACCTCACCGCCGCTACTCCCCGCCGCTACCTCCCCGCCGCTCCCTCCCCGCCGCTAACTCCCCGCCGCTACCTCACCGCCGCTACCTCCCCGCCGCTACCTCCCCGCTGCTCCCTTACCTAACCGCCGCTCCCTCCCCGCCGCTCCCTCCCCGCCGCTAACTCCCCGCCGCTCCCTCCCCGCCGCTAACTCCCCGCCGCTACCTCCCCGCCGCTACCTCCCCGCCGCTACCTCCCCGGCGCTCCCTCCCCGCCGCTAACTCCCCGCCGCTACCTCCCCGGCGCTCCCTCCCCGCCGCTCCCTCCCCGCCGCTAACTCCCCGCCGCTCCCTCCCCGCCGCTCCCTCCCCGCCGCTCCCTCCCCGCCGCTAACTCCCTGCCGCTACCTCCCCGCCGCTACCTCCCCGGCGCTCCCTCCCCGGCGCTCCCTCCCCGGCGCTCCCTCCCCGGCGCTCCCTCCCTGCCGCTACCTCCCCGGCTCTACCTCCCCGGCGCTCCCTCCCCGCCGCTACCTCCCTGCCGCTCCCTCCCCGCCGCTACCTCCCCGCCGCTAACTCCCCGCCGCTACCTCACCGCCGCTAACTCCCCGCCGCTACCTCCCCGCCGCTCCCTTACTTCACCGGCGCTACCTCCCCGCCGCTACCTCCCCGCCGCTACATCCCCGCCGCTCCCTTACTTCACCGGCGCTACCTCCCCGCCGCTAACTACCCGGCGCTACCTCCCCGGCGCTAATTCCCCGCCGCTACCTCCCCGGTGCTAATTCCCCGCCGCTACCTCCCCGCCGCTACCTTACTTCACCGCCGCTAACTCCCCGCCGCTACCTCCCCGCCGCTACCTCCCCGGCGCTACCTCCTCGCCGCTACCTCCCCGCCGCTCCCTTACTTCACCGCCGCTAACTCCCCGCCGCTACCTCACCGCCGCTACCTCCCCGGCGCTAACTCTCCGCCGCTACCTCCCCGGCGCTACCTCCCCGCCGCTACCTCCCCGGTGCTACCTCCCCGCCGCTACCTCCCCGCCGCTAACTCCCCGCCGCTACCTCCCCGGTGCTACCTCCCCGGCGCTACCTCCCCGGTGCTACCTCCCCGGTGCTAACTCCCCGGTGCTACCTCCCCGGCGCTAACTCCCCGCCGCTACCTCCCCGGCGCTACCTCCCCGGCGCTACCTCCCCGGCGCTACCTCCCCGGCGCTACCTCCTCGCCGCTACCTCCCCGCCGCTACCTCCCCGCCGCTACCTCCCCGCTGCTAACTCCCCGCCGCTAACTCCCCGCCGCTAACTCCCCGCCGCTACCTCCCCGGCGCTACCTCCTCGCCGCTACCTCCCCGCCGCTCCCTTACTTCACCGGCGCTACCTCCCCGCCGCTACCTCCCCGCCGCTACCTCCCCGCCGCTCCCTTACTTCACCGGCGCTACCTCCCCGCCGCTACCTCCCCGGCGCTACCTCCCCGCCGCTACCTCCCCGTGCTACCTCCCCGGCGCTACCTCCCCTGCGCTAACTCCCCGGCCAAGCAGCCTCCTCTGATATGCGCCAGTCCCGCTATCCACCACCTCTCACTCCCGTCGTGTGTGTGTGTGTGTGTGTGTGTGTGTGTGTGGACATTTTACTCCTGCCAACAATTTGTGCCTCACTTTCTCCCCTTCCCTGCACCCCCCCTACCCCTGCCCTTCACCCGCCCCTACCCTTGCCCTTCACCCCCCCTACCCCTGCCCTTCACCCCCCCTACCCCTGCCCTTCACCCCCCCTACCCCTGCCCTTCACCCCCCCACCCCTGCCCTTCACCCCCCCCCTACCCCTGCCCTTCACCCTACCCCTGCCCTTCACCCCCCTACCCCTGCCCTTCACCCCCCCAACAATTGCCCTTCACTACCCTGCCCTTCACCCCCCCTACCCCTGCCCTTCACCCCCCCCTACCCCTGCCCTTCACCCCCCCCCCTACCCCTGCCCTTCACCCCCCCTACCCCTGCCCTTCACCCCCCCTACCCCTGCCCTTCACCCCCCCTACCCCTGCCCTTCACCCCCCTACCCCTGCCCTTCACCCCCCTACCCCTGCCCTTCACCCCCCTACCCCTGCCCTTCACCCCCCTACCCCTGCCCTTCACCCCCGCTACCCCTGCCCTTCACCCCCCCCTACCCCTGCCCTTTACCCTACCCCTGCCCTTCACCCCCCCACCCCTGCCCTTCACCCCCCCCTACCCCTGCCCTTCACCCCCCCTACCCCTGCCCTTCACCCCTCCCTACCCCTGCCCTTCACCCCCCCTACCCCTGCCCTTCACCCCCCTACCCCTGCCCTTCACCCCCCTACCCCTGCCCTTCCCCCCCGCCCCCTACCCCTGCCCTTCACCCCCGCCACTACCCTTCACCCCCGCCCCCTGCCCTTCACCCCCTCTACCCCTGCCCTTCACCCCCGCCCCCTACCCCTGCCCTTCACCCCCCCTACCCCTGCACTTCATCCCCCCTACCTCTGCCCTTCACCCCCGCTCCCTACCCCTGCCCTTCACCCCTGCCCTTCACCCTGCCCCCTACACCTGCCCTTCACCCCCGCCCCCTACCCCTCACCCCCGCCCCCTACCCCTGCCCTTCACCCCCGCCCCCTGCCCTTCACCCCCTCTACCCCTGCCCTTCACCCCCCCTACCCCTGCCCTTCACCCCCGCCCCCCTACCCCTGCCCTTCACCACCACCCCCTACCCCTCAACCCCGCCCCCTACCCTTCACCCCCGCCCCCCTACCCCTCACCCCCTACCCTTCACCCCTGCACCCTAACCCTCACCCCCCCCCTACCCCTGCGCTTCACCACCACCCCCTACCCCTCACCCCTCACCCCCTACCCCTGCCCTTCACCCCCGCCCCCTACCCCTCACCCCCTACCCTTCACCCCGCCCCCTACCCCTGCCCTTCACCCCGCCTCCTACCCCTGCCCTTCACCCCCCCCTACCCGTGCCCTTCACCCCTCCCTACCTCTGCCCTTCACCCCTCCCTACCCCTGCCATTCATCCCCTCTACCCCTGCCCTTCACCCCCCTACCCCTGCCCTTCACCCCCCCTACCCCTGCCCTTCACCCCCTCTACCCCTGCCCTTCACACACCCCCCCGCGCCTGCCCTTTGACTGACGCACGCACACAAACCCTGACAGGCGCACGCAGACACACCCTGACTGACGCACGCACACACCCTGACTGACGCATGCACACACCCTGATTGACGCACGCACACAAACCCTGACTGACGCACGCATACACACACACACTGACTGACGCACACACACATGTACTGACGCACGCACACAACCCATGACAGCCGCACGCACACAACCCCTGACAGCCACACGCACACACACCCTGACGCACGCACACACACACACACACTGACTGACTGACTGACTGACTGACAAACACACACACACACACACTGACTGACACACACACACACTGACTGACTGACTGACTGACACACACACACACACACACTGACTGACACACACACACACTGACTGACACACACACACCCTGACTGACGCACGCACACACCCTGACTGACGCATGCACACACCCTGATTGACGCACGCACACAAACCCTGACTGACGCACGCACACACACACACACACACTGACTGACGCACACACACATGTACTGACGCACGCACACAACCCCTGACAGCCGCATGCACACAACCCCTGACAGCCACACGCACACACACCCTGACGCACGCACACACACACACACACTGACTGACTGACTGACTGACAAACACACACACACACACTGACTGACACACACACACACACTGACTGACTGACTGACTGACACACACACACACACTGACTGACACACACATACACACTGACTGACACACACACACACTGACTGACACACACACACACACACTGACTGACGCACACACACTGACTGACGCACACACACAGACTAACTGACGTGCACACACACAGACTAACTGACGCGCACACACACACACACTGACTGACACACACATACACACTGACTGACACACACACACACTGACTGACACACACACACACTGACTGACACACACACTGACTGACACACACACTGACTGACGCGCACACGCACACACACTGACTGACACACACACACACTAACTGACACACACACACACTGACTGACACACACACTGACTGACGCGCGCACGCACACACACACACACACTGACTGACGCACGCACACACACACACACACTGACTGCCGCACGCACGCACACACTGACTGACGCGCACACAAACACTGACTGCTGCACACACGCACGCACACACTGACTGAGGCGCACACGCACGCACACACTGACTGAGGCACACACACACGCACACACTGACTGTGTGTGTGTGCGTCAGTCAGTCTGTGTGTGTTTGTGTTTCTGCGTCAGACTCACTGACGCGCGCGCGCACACACACAGTGACTGACTGACGCACACACAATGACTGACGCACACACACTGCATGAAGCTGTAAAGGGGAAAAACAGAGCTGTAAAGGAGGGAGGGGGGGACTGGATTGATGTGAATGGGGGACAAACAGAGAGAGGGGGGAGGAGAGAGAGAGGAGCGGGAACATTACATCCCGGGCAACGCCGGGTCTCTCAGCTAGTCACTAATATGCATGAAGATAGAGCATACTCTTGCTCACTAAGAATACAACTACCCACACACCCCTCTCGGGGCTGTGTCCCACCACCGTGTACCCCACACCGTGTCCAATGAGACTCCCAGTCCTTCAAGGTTTCCCAATGTCCCAATGTCCCACACCCAAAACCCATGTGTGTGGTGACCGCGCGGCCCACGGGTGTGAGAATGTTACAGTCAGTGCACGTGTTGTAATGCTACCTGCCGGGCGCTCCAGCACCCGGTCACTCTAACAGCGATCAGAATGGACCCGCGATCCAGCGACCTTTTCTCCAGCGTCGCGATCTCCACGTGGAAGGCTGTCCTATGAGGTGATCCCACCTTGGGGCAGTCTCTCTGGATTGAGGGGGCTGGTCCCAGACCCCTCTTCAGGGTAGGCTGGGTCCGCTGTGTCCCTCACTCTCACCACAGCACTGATGGGGCAGGTTCCCTATCCTAGGGCCTGTCCCTAAAGCAGCCACAAGCTCAACATATGTCTCAGGGCCTATCTGGGGCCTAGGGGGAATTGCTGGCCTAGTGCAGATGCTACATGCCCTCTGCACCTGGGTCCCCTAGCCTCTCCTAGCACCGACTGCCTAGTGTGCTCCCCTGTCAGCCTCCTACTTCCCTTCCCAGAAGAATCGTAGGACCCTATTGGTTCCCTGGCATCAGGTGGTGCATTCCTAGGCTCATGGGACTTGTAGTTCCTGCCAAGAGCCTTCCCTGATTGGTCATGTCTTGGCGCGCGTTATCACTGGTCTGGGGGTTTGGAGAGGTCAGAATCGTGGAGGTCCGTGTAGCCGTGGTCTGGGGTTGACGTCCGCAGAGTCGAGGGTAAGTCGGGGGGGTCAGAAGTCACAGCCGGGTAGGTACACATAGAATCCAAACTGCAGGAAGGAACACGAGACAAGGAGCAAGGCGCAACAGACGCCAGAACTCAAGGCTACAAGTTATGCTCAGCAAGGTAGGAAGGGAACTGCGGGGTGTTTGTAGCACACAGGAACCAGTAGCAAGGGAGGCGGAGGCGCGATTCACATACCCTGCAGAGCTCGTTAGTCTCCCGGAAATTGGAAGCGGGGGAATTCGAGGACGGTTGGCTATTGGGTCAGTCAGTGTTACAGGAACTGCACTTAGATGCACATTTAATGTAGAGATTAATGTTTCCTTATGTTTGGCTAATATTTCATGTAACCGCTAATAATTTGTTACACTTTCTATGTTGTATGTAATATACTAAATATCTCATCCATGTAACGCAGCCTAACAGTATCTTCACTTATTAATCACACGGAGATATAGAATTAGTGGTCAATATACAGTCATTGCAGGATTAACACTATCGCTATCATATACCCCCTCCCTATACCTCCTATTGCTCCATATAACCCCTCCCTATACCTCCTATTACTCCATATAACCCCTCCCTATATCTCCTATTACTCCATATAACCCCTCCCTATATCTCCTATTACTCCATATAACCCCTCCCTTTATCTCCTATTACTCCATATAACCCCTCCCTATATCTTCTATTACTCCATATAACCCCTCCCTATACCTCCTATTGCTCCATATACCCCCTCCCTATACCTCCTATTGCTCCATATAACCCCCCCCCTATACCTCCTATTACTCCATATAACCCCTCCCTATATCTCCTATTACTCCATATAACCGCTCCCTATACCTCCTATTACCCCATATAACCCCTCCCTATATCTCCTATTACTCCATATAACCCCTCCCTTTATCTCCTATTACTCCATATAACCCCTCCCTATATCTTCTATTACTCCATATAACCCCTCCCTATACCTCCTATTGCTCCATATAACCCCTCCCTATACCTCCTATTGCTCCATATAACCCCTCCCTATACCTCCTATTGCTCCATATAACCCCCTCCCTATATCTCCTATTACTCCATATAACCCCCTCCCTATATCTCCTATTGCTCCATATAACCCCTCCCTATATCTCCTATTGCTCCATATAACCCCTCCCTATATCTCCTATTACTCCATATAACCCCTCCCTATATCTCCTATTACCCCATATAACCCCTCCCTATATCTCCTATTACTCCATATAACCCCTCCCTATATCTCCTATTACTCCATATAACCCCTCCCTATACCTCCTATTACACCATATAACCCCCTCCCTATATCTCCTATTGCTCCATATACCCCCTCCCTACTACCTCCTATTTCTCCATATAACCCCTCCCTATACCACCTATTGCTCATATAACCCCTCCCTATATCTCCTATTGCTCCCATATAACCCCTCCCTATATCTCCTATTGCTCCATATAACCGCTCCCTATATCTCCTATTACTCCATATAACCCCTCCCTATATCTCCTATTACCCCATATAACCCCTCCCTATATCTCCTATTGCTCCATATAACCTCACCCTATATCTCCTATTGCTCCATATAACCCCTCCCTATATCTCCTATTACTCCATATAACCCCTCCCTATACCTCCTATTACACCATTGTGGCGAAAATGGGGGTAATCAGTGCATTAATAAAGGCAGTGGGCTCGGCTGGTTACCCCTATTTCGTATTGGGGATGAAGGGGTTAATATTATATGCTGTTCCCCTGTACCACTGTCCCCCATATGTATGCTGTTCCCCTTTTTAGACTGCTAATTTAGGAACGGAGTTAGCCAGCACCCTGATTTTTGGGGTGCCGCCTCAGTGTAATCCCCCAAGTACACACATATTAAAAATATAACTTTGTGATAAGGGAAACATATATTTTTGATGAAGTGCCTTTCTGGGTGCAGTTAATATGTACCGGCAGGATGCTGTTTTTTTTCTGCCTGCCTTTGTTTTGTATACCAGAACCAAATGTTTTGACACCTATGAGCTGGGTTACTTGCCTATGCAAGCTTCGAAGCTAGCCTGCTAGGCCCACAGCTGTAAGTCTCTCTGGAAGTTGCATATCAAAAGACTCCAGAGTCATAAAGTGTCATTTAATCAGGATGTTTCTGAGTAGCAGATCCTGCTACTCGTCCTAGATATTGCACACCTTGGGACCAAACTCCAGACATTGCGTCCCCAGAAATGAGTGGCCCCTTTTTACTTAGCAGTGCTACCAAGCTGCTTACTGAGCATGCTCAGAGTTACCTGAGCTGGCTGTAGGATTTGCCCATGTGACCTGGCAGGTTCTGATAGGAGGAAGATAATTCCTTGCCAATGGGATGAGGCTAATGTAACACTTCACAGGCCCTTGTCCTTAAAAAGGCCCTGTACCCCTCATTCCTGTGTTGTTCCTGTGTTGTTTTTGCTGTTGCTGTTGTTACCTGATTTCTTCAAGTGGATAAGACCTAAGTACAGCGGCTACGATTCCAGAACGCAAGGGGTTTAAAAAACATCGCAACAAGGAAACTTGCCCTGCTTCAGGATTTCGTTAGCCCTGGGGATCCAGCAAATCCCAGAGAACCAGAAAAGACTTTGCACATTCACAGAAGGATTGAACTGGGGCTATTTATTTGGCAATTTGCAAATGGACTACAGTTTAAAGAAAAATCTTCTGGTGCTTTGCACCTTTCTGGACATTATCCTCTGTTTCTCTACCCGTGAGTGTAATTATTAAGTTTATTCTGCAGTTGTCGTGTGTTTGCCTATCAAGGGAATAAATCTCAGTTTATTTTGCTCAACCTGTTCTGCTCAATCAGGACCCACGAAATATAAATGTGTTATTAAGCGCGTCTCCCGTCACAAGCGTTTAAAACTGGTGGCAATGGTGGGATACTGATTGAGCCTATATTGCAGTGTTCTGTAATATAGTGAGGACCTTGTAGATTGCAAGCTCCTCAGACAAGTGGCAACTTACACACACTTCCAAAGAAGCACGAGATAATTCACTGGTCTCTGGACCTATACCCCAGTGGCACCATGAGTCCACGCTCAGGAAGGTTTTGTACCTGGAACCGGGCGCAGATAGTGGAGAGATGTGTGGGGTACAGGTTCACGACAGACGGTCGGTCAAAGAGTCAGCTGGAGGAGGATTTAGAAGAATATGAGGGCAGGATGGCCCCGCAGACAGTACTCAGCCCGGAGCGCAGGATGTCAGTGACCGCCTGGAAGAGGGTGGCGTGGGGCCAGGGGGTGCAGATGGATCAGTCGCTGCGGCGACCGGACTGGCTACCTCTGGACTCATTGCACTCCTCACCACCTGGGGAGAAGGGCTTAGCTATGAACAGCGACTCGAGCTCCTGTCGACAGCGCTTGGAAGGCCCCCCTCACTCCCACCCTTGTCAGCGGGGAACAGGACGTTCCCAGAGTAACTGCTGTGGACGCAGCAGAGCCAGCAAATGAATATGTTACCAGCAGAGCCTGGTGAGCAACGCAGCAGTCCCCAGAGAGGCAGCCATTCCGGCTAGGGGGGACCAGTCTGCACCTCAGCGGACTCCCAAACATACAGTGGGCAGCGACACGTCCTATACTGGGGAGTTCAAGCTTGAGAGACGGTGCTATCATTGCCACAAGGTGGGCCACATCCGGCCACATTGCCCGGACCCGTGAGCGGTCTGGGGGACCCCATCAGGGGCAACGTTCACAAGCTGCAGGGCCAGTAACCCAGATTGGGCTGGCCCACACAGAGGAACAGAGCACTGCCATGGAGCCACAACCAAGAGGGATGTCCCAGGCAGATGCTGCTTTTGTCACCTCAGAGCCAGCAGCAGTGAGCAGAGGATGTCCAAGTGCATCAGTCGAGATGCAGCCTGCTGATGTCCTGAGCAGGCACCCACGGAGGGTTACCTTTGGTGACCGGCAAGCAGGGAGCTTGCCAGATTTGGGTGCTGCTGTTATTCTGGTGCAGCCAGAAGATTTGCTCCCGGGCACCGGGGTGCAAAGAACCATGCCTGATGGAGGGCTGCGGTCCCTACAGGGTGCCCAGATCATTTTGGATGGGGGTGCCAATCATGGCATGAGGGAGGTGGGGGTTTTGTCCAGGGAAACTGCTGAGGTGCGCCTTACCAATAACCTGGAGCCTGTGATCTGTGTGGTTGCTGCGGAATTGCCTGCTGTTGCGGCGATTTCCTAAGAGCCTGTCATCAGGAATCACAGCAGAAATCAACCTCTGTCCCCCTGCATTTGGGGACCAACGGTTCCAGTGGCCTCTGCGGAGACCAGACAGGTAAGCCAGACTACTGAGTCGCGACCAGTGACTGACTTACTGTTCCCTTTACCTGTCCCTGTTACCCCTCACTTAGAGACTAAGGGTGGGTGGTTAGAATTAGGGACAGCAGATAGGGATGCGGTGAAAGCTGACCCCAGCTTAGAAGGTATGGGTCTGCGTGCGTCCGAGTCCTGGGAAAGCGGGGGGTCAGACCACAGGCTGTGGCACCGCGGGCTCTGGGGTAGGGAGCCAGGTTCTACCAGGTTAGCCAGGGGCTGGACAGGTAGAAGATGATTAGTGGGACCCAGGGAGGGTAGGCAGCAAGTGTTGCAGGTAGCCTTCCCCAGTCCACTAGTGGGGCATCAGGGGGTCACTCACATGAGAACCCAGCTGTTGCAGCCTTACTTCTGGCCGGAGGCCGCAGGGGCAGTGGCAGACTTTGGCCACCCCTGGGACGCCTGCCAGCCAGAGGGTAAAGCGGGTGATTATGTGCAGATGCTCCTGAACCTGTTACCAGGAATGGGGAACATGTTTCAGGAAGTAGCTCAGGCAGTGCCAGGCCTCTTAGGTAGGATAGGGTTTCCTAGGGGGGTCCTAGTTGAGCTAGGGGCCCTGGGAGGTGGGCAGGCAGGGGCAGAAGCTGGGGCTAGGGTAGAGCAGCCTGGGGTCCTGTTCTCAGACAAGCTGGGCAGGGCACATAGTACGGATCAGCCTGTGCTCCCAGGGGATCTGCATCCTCTGCATAAGAATACCTATGGAGTATCAGCAGAGGTGGCAGACAGTGTAGAGAGGAAGGCAAAGGGGGGGGTCAGTCTTCAGCCTTCAGAATGGCCTCTGTGAGTTTTTCAGGGTGCCATTCAGGATGAGGAATGCTCTGGCTACCTCCCACCGCCTGGTTAAGAGGGCACCAGAGAGAGTGCAGAGGTATGTGGGGACATACAGGGAGAGGATAGTTGGCTTCAGGCAGATCTGTGGTTTGTCTCCAGGACAGGTAGCAGCAGTGCTAGCCAGGGTTAGGGAGACAGGGAGGACCAAAGTCGATCACATCCATATGCTCAAGGAGGACATAGCTCTGCCAGATCTCCTAGGGGAGGCTAGGCAGGGATGGTACCATAGAGCAGGTTGAGATACAGTAGGGTCTCAGCTGAGTATCAGGCAGAGAGCAGATGCCAGGGCTATGCTAGAGCAGTATAGGGCTCTGTTCACGGACAAGCCAGGGAGGACACACATCACTGAGCACCCAGTGCTTACAGGGGATCTGAGACCTCTGCATAAGCACGCTTATAGAGTGTCAGCAGAGGTGAAGGGCAGTATAGAGAGGGAGGTGGAGGAGATGCTGGCCCTAGGGGTAATTACTCCGTCCCAGAGCCCTTGGGCTTGTCCGGTAGTCCTAGTGCCTAAGAAGGATGGGACCACCCGGTTCTGTGTGGACTACCGGCAGCTCAATGCAGGGACGGTTTCAGATGCCTACCCCATGCCCCGCATGGATGAGTTGCTGGATGAACTCGCGGGGGCAAGGTATCTGACCACCAGGGATCACAGTAAAGGGTACTGGCTGATCCCTTTGACCCCAGGAGGCACGGGGAGAAGTCGGCGTTCATCACCCCAAGTGGCCTCCATGAGTTCTTAGTGATGCCATTTGGGATGAAGAATGCACCGGCTACCTTCCAACGCCTGGTCAATCGTTTGCTAGAGGGGCATGCAAGGGTTTGCAAGGGCTTATCTGGATGATATTGCTGTGTTCAGTAACTTCTGGGAATCACACTTACTTCATGTAGCTGCGGTGCTAGCCAGGAATAGGGAGGCAGGTCTCACCTTAAAACCCACCAAGTGCTTAGTAGGGATGGCTGAAGTCTTATACCTAGGGCATAGGGTGGGTGGAGGGCACCTCAAGCCAGAACCAGCTAAGGTAGAGGCAGTAGTGCAGTGGCCCACTCCCAAAACCAAGAACAGGTCATGGCGTTTCTAGGCACTGCAGGCTACTATAGGAAGTTTGTTCCCCCAGTATAGTGCCATTGCTAAACCCCTGACTGAGATGCTGTGTGTGAGTGTGGGGGTGGTGCTGTGTGTGAGTGTGGGGGTGGTGCTGTGTGTGAGTGTGGGGGGTGGTGCTGTGTGTGAGTGTGGGGGTGGTGCTGTGTGTGTGAGTGGGAGAGGAGGTGCTGTGTGTGAGTGGGGAGGAGGTGCTGTGTGTGAGTGGGGAGGAGATGCTGTGTGTGAGTGGGGAGGAGATGCTGTGTGTGAGTGTGGGGGTGGTGCTGTGTGTGAGTGTGGGGGTGGTGCTGTGTGTGAGTGGGGAGGAGGTGCTGTGTGTGAGTGGGGAGGAGGTGCTGTGTGTGAGTGGGGAGGAGGTGCTGTGTGTGAGTGTGGGGGTGAGAGATGCTGTGTGTGAGTGGGGGGGGAGAGATCCTGTGTGTGAGTGGGGAGGAGGTTCTTTGTGTGAGTGGGGGAGGAGGTGCTGTGTGTGAGTGGGGGGGAGAGATCCTGTGTGTGAGTGGGGGAGGAGGTGGCTGTGTGTGAGTGGGGAGGAGGTGTTGTGTGTGAGTGGGGAGGAGGGCACTGTGTGTGGGGGTGAGAGATGCGGTGTGTGAGTGGGGAGGAGGCACTGTGTGTGGGGGTGAGAGATGCGGTGTGTGAGTGGGGGGGAGAGATCCTGTGTGTGAGTGGGGAGGAGGTGCTGTGTGAGTGGGGAGGAGGCGCTGTGTGTGGGGGTGAGAGATGCGGTGCTGTGGAGTGGGGGGGGGAGAGATCCTGTGTGTGAGTGGGGAGGAGGTGCTGTGTGAGTGGGGGGTACAGGTGCTGTGTGGGGGGGGGAGAGATGTGGTGTGTGGGGGGGGGGGGGGGATGGTGGTCTCGTACCTGGGGTTTGTCGGTGAGGGGAGACCTCAGTACCTCGTGTGAGAAAGTTCTGTCTCTGAGACTTCTGGCTGTTGGAACTGATTCTCCAATACCTGCTCCCGCCCCGTCCCGCCCCCATTCCCACCCTCTTTCTACCCCCCCCCCGCCCCCCGCCCGCCTCAAACCCCCCTTCTCCCCCTCTCCATCCTCTCCCCCCCCCCTCTCTCTAAATAACAGACGCACAATTAGAAAAATCCGCCCACAAATACATTTAGGACGAATTGTTTAATAAGTTATTATTTTTAAAATAAAGCACCGTTGTGAGGAGTAATAAGGAAGCGTCTGAATATCTCCGTGGCTGATACTATACACACGTTACATAAAGCGTGGCCCCCTGCAGACGCACTTACCCCAACGCCCTCCTGCTGTCTCTGTACGTTCCCCCTACCTACCAATTAGACTGTTAGAAACTTATGGTGTACCCCCGCTACAGCTTGAATATATTGCAAGGGGCATGTAACTTAGTACACAAATAGGCAGACAGAGCCCCTGATGATAGCACTCTATTCCAATGTGATATGGTGATTCTTTAAAATAACTTTATTAATTGACAATGACGTTAAAATATTGGGGTCTAAAACAATGATTAAATATACAAGTGTTACTGTCTCTAATGGATAAGTGTGTCCAGAAGAGTGTACATTGTTGGGGTTAATGTCCAGTGTTTGGATAGTTCACTGGCCCTAGTATTCCTCGTATAGAGTGAACAGACTAGAGTACTTGTTGATTGTCAGCAGTTTGGGCCACACATGTAGTGCCCCAGTATTGTGATACTAGTTAGTGCTCTTTAGTGTGGGACCTATGCTGTGCTGCTACAATGTTGCAGCTGAAAGCATATTAAAGATGTTGTATGAAACAGATCTTGATGTATTACTGTCACCTCCCTGTACAATTGGTGGTATATTAGGATGGGTGTGTGGTGCTTAGTACATATACATCCCAAGTTGTTGTGCCTGGGGTGTGCTGAATACTAGTATTATAGGATATTATACTGGTTTGTATAGTGGCACTGCTGTAACTCGGATCTAGATAGATACCAAGTTAATAGCTGAGTACTGTTCCTTTTGGGGTATGTATATCGGTCAATTGACAGACCTGTCCCCATTTGGTACAGTGCTCTTCATGTGTGGTAGTATTCTGGCACTCCAGAGGTTAATTGCTGGTTAGGTTGCCATTGTGCTATGTGTATATATTGTTCCCTATGAGCTTAACGCTGTGTCAGGGAAATAGCATTCAGGCTGCCTTAGATAGCTAGATAATACAGTGTGTCGCCAGTAAGATTGTTGCCTTTAATGGTATGTGACTATTAGATCCATTGGGACCCTAATAGTCCTGTACTGTGCACTGGTGGAGCCACGCTGACCCTCTCAGTCACTCTGAGTCAGTGTATGTGAACCTCGGGCTTAAATAGCTGCGCGTGTTCCCCCCTCCAGCTCCCCCCGTTGGCGCGCATGCGCGAATCTAACAACCCTTGTGGTGAGGGGGAGGGGGAGGTGGGGGGGGGAGAGCCACCCCTTGGAGGCACAGCAGCCCTTATGTGGGTGACAACCCCATGCTAGGCCGGGGCCCAGTGACACGGGGGGAAACTGCCCGCCACGACCTTCAGTTACAACCGCAGTGACGTCAGCGTGGCCACGTGGATAGAGTGTGGGGCCACGGGGCCCAAAGTGTAAACATAATAGGAAGTTAAACAAACACAGAACCCCAGCAAGCTCTTTTTGGGAACCCCTGAGCCCCCCACAAATATATATACGTTTATAAGTGTCAAAAAGGAGAGCTACTGAGCGCGGGCAAATGTATACAACAAGCGACAAAAATATACCGTAAAATACTTATATATCCTCCATATATTTTGCGGAGGTAAGGATTGGCTGCAGGAGACAAGTGGGCCTAGATGAGTACTTGCCACACATCTGGGGAAGCGGTCCACAGCATTTCAATCGGGTTGAGGTCTGGACTTTGACTGGCCCATTGCAACACCTTGATTCTTTTCTTTTTCAGCCATTCTGTGGCAGATTTGCTGGTGTGCTTGGGATCATTGTCCTGTTGCATGACCCAATTTCGGCCAAGCTTTAGCTTTCGGACAGATGGCCTCACATTTGACTCTAGAATACTTTGGTATACAGAGGAGTTCATGGTCGACTCAATGGCTGCAAGGTTCCCAGGTCCTGTGGCTGCAAAACAAGCCCAAATCATCACCCCTCCACCACCGTGCTTGCCAGTTGGTATGAGGTGTTTGTGCGGATATGCTGTGTTTGGTTTTCGCCAAACGTGGCGCTCGTGCATTATGGCCAAACATCTCCACTTTGCTCTCGTCTGTCCAAAGGACATTGTTCCAGAAGTCTTGTGGTTTGTTCAGATGTAACTTTGCAAACCTAAGCCGTGCTGCCATGTTCTTTTTAGAGAGAAGAGTCTTTCTCTTGGCAACCCGTCCAAACAAACCATACTTGTTCAGTCTTTTTCTAATTGTACAGTCATGAACTTTAACATGTAACATGCTAACTGAGGCCTGTAGAGTCTGAGATGTAACTCTTGGGTTTTTTTGCAATTTCTCTGAGCATGGTCTGACCCTTGGGGTGAATTTGCTGGGACGTCCACTCCTGGGAAGATGGGCAACTGTCTTGAATGTTTTCCACTTTTGAATAATCTTTCTCACTGTAGAATGATGGACTTTAAATTGTTTGGAAATGGCCTTATAACCCTTCCCAGATTGATGGGCAGCAACAATTGCTTCTCTAAGATCATTGCTGATGTCTTTCCTCCTTGGCATTGTGTTAACACACACCTGAATGCTCCAGACAAGCAAACTGCTAAAACTTCGGCTTTTATAGAGGTGGTCACACGCGCTGATGATCAATTAATCAAGGGCATTGATTAGCAGCACCTGTCTGCTACTTAGCAGCTTAATTCCTATGGAAGCAGTAAGGGTGTACTTAGTTTTTCACACACGGCTTCTCCATTTTGGCTTTATTTGTGTTAAATAAATCATGACACGGTGTAATATGTCGCGTGTTGTTGTTCATCTGAGGTTGTATTTACCTAATTTTAAGACCTGCTAAGGAACAGGTAATTGTTATTATGTCCTGATATGTAAAAGCATAGAATTCAAAGAGGGTGTACTTTCTTTTTCACACAGATGTGTATGTGTGTATATATATATATATATATATATATATATATATATATATATATATATATATATATATATATATAAAAGAATAAGTATGTCATAAAAATAGAATATATATGTATATATAAATATATAAGATAAGATAAGATATATATTATATATATGTATATTCTATTTTTATATGACATACTTATTCTTTTATATCATTTATTTGGAGCCAAAATACCTGGTTTTTCATATTACATATATGCTACATTATATTTATGGGCATATTATAATATTATTATAATATCCATTACGTACGTCTATTATTCATTGAATTTCTGGTCATTGCTATTTATTTTATTACTATTTATAATTATCACATTATTCTTGGTTCTAATAATAATAATTTTTTTTTTTAAACGTACACGTTGAAGATTTGCTGCGACAGCGATAGTGTGTATTATTTCATACAAATGGTATTTTCTTCTTATTTGATATGTTTAATGTTATTTTATAGCCACTATTTCACAACATATTTTTTTATTTTCAATCGTTCCTTTATTGTTTTACACCACAATTATCGAGGGGGGAGGTGGGGTTACAGAAAAGGAAAAGGGGGGGAGGGGGGTGTGGAGAGACATTTGTGAGGGGGGGGGGGTACATTTCATCTGGACAGGTATTTAAGCAATTTATACATTTTTATTCCCTCTTTGTCACCGAGGGGGACCCCAAGTTTTGGTAATATATTTCAATCTATCAAAACAAGTCAGTTTTCCCCCCGGACATTATATACAATATTTTTGGGGTGATTTGTGATATAGTTGGGGGAAGGAAAATACGCACTTTTAGGACAAGCCCCCCCCCCCCCTCCCCATAATCATGTAAATGAATTATTTGAGATTATAATTATAAATATCCTACATAATATTATTACTATTATATCACACTTTTATATATTATTATTATTATTGTTGATTGGGGATTGAAATAGAGATTTCATCATTTGACATTCGTTCTGGCCACAGGGAACGTGGCTGTTATACTGCAGGAGGTTGTGGGAAGTGCAGAGCCGAGAGACCCGATCAGAGACAGCGGTTATTTGGGGGAAAATGTCAAATATAGGGTTTTGGAGGGGGGTGGTAGGCTGGTGGGGGTTGTGTAGGGGGGCAGGGAGGAGATATTTAGCTGTATTGTTGCGTTTGCACCCCGACCATGGTTAGTCTGGGCAGTCATGAGGGTGAAGGGCTGTCTGCGCTTCTTAATCTCACGGGCGAGCTGGCACCACGAGCATGAATACAGCCAGTACATAATACAGCAGTCATCGCAGATAGAACCCTGGGGGGGGGGAGAGAGAGAGATGGGGGGAGAGAGAGAGTGAGTGATCGGGGGAGAGAGAGAGTGAGTGATGGGGGAGAGAGGGGGGGAGGGGGAGAGAGAGAGAGTGAGTGAGTGATGGGGGGAGAGAGTGAGTGATGGGGGGGGAGAGAGAGAGAGTGATGGGGGAGAGAGAGAGGGGGGAGAGAGAGAGGGGAGAGGGGGAGAGTGAGAGAGTGAGTGATGGGGCGAGAGTGAGTGATAAGAGGGGAAGGGGGAAAGGGATGTGAGGGAGAGAGATGTGAGGGAGAGGGGGGAGATAGATGTGAGGGGGAGGGAGAGAGATATGGGGAGGTGAGGGAGAGAGATGGGGAGGTGGGGGAGAGAGAGATGGGGAGGTGAGGGAGAGAGAGATGGGGAGGTGAGGGAGAGAGAGATGGGGAGGTGAGGGAGAGAGAGGTGGGGATGTGAGGGAGAGAGAGATGGGGAGGTGAGGGAGAGAGAGATGGGGAGGTGAGGGAGAGAGAGGGGGAGGTGAGGGAGGGAGGTGAGGGAGAGATGGGGAGGTGAGGGAGAGAGAGATGGGGAGGTGAGGGAGAGAGAGATGGGGAGGTGAGGGGGAGAAAGAGGGAGATATGGGGAGGTGGGGGGAGAGAGATGGGGAGGTGAGGGGAGAGAGATGGGGAGGTGAGGGGAGAGAGATGGGGACGTGAGGGAGAAAAGAAAGAGGGATGAGAGAGAGAAAGGAGGGAGAAAGAGAGGATGGGTGAGAGAGAGGGAAGGGGAGGAGGAGAGAGGAAAGGAAGAGAGAAAGGAGGGAGATGACAGGAGAGGGAGGGTGAGGGATAGAGGACCAGAGGGAGGGAGGGAGAGAGAGAGGAGGCGAAGGGAGAGGAAGAGATCACGGGGGAGAGGAGGAGCAGGTGGCGAGAGGGGAGGGAAAAGGAAGGAGGACGAGGGGGAGAGGGAGGGAGAAAAAGAGGAAATGAGGGGCACACACACACGCACGCACGCACGCTCGCACGCACTTACATGGATGTTGTACCGCTCCCGCACGCACGCACACACGCTCGCACGCACGCACGCTCGCACGCACTTACATGGATGTTGTACCGCTCCCGCACGCACACACGCACACACGCACGCACGCACGCTCGCACGCACTTACATGGATGTTGTACCGCTCCCACACGCACACACGCACGCACGCTCGCACGCACTTACATGGATGTTGTACCACGCACGCACACACGCACACACGCACACACGCACGCTCGCACGCACTTACATGGATGTTGTACCGCTCCCGCCCACACGCACGCACGCTCGCACGCACTTACATGGATGTTGTACTGCTCCCGCACGCACGCACACACACACACACGCACGCACGCTCGCACGCACTTACATGGATGTTGTACCGCTCCCGCACGCACGCACAGACGCACACACGCACGCACGCACGCTCGCACGCACTTACATGGATGTTGTACCGCTCCTGCACGCACACACGCACACACGCACGCACGCACGCTCGCACGCACTTACATGGATGTTGTACCGCTCCCGCACGCACGCACACACGCACACACACACGCACGCACGCTCGCACGCACTTACATGGATGTTGTACCGCTCCCGCACGCACGCACGCACACACGCTCGCACGCACGCTCGCACGCACTTACATGGATGTTGTACCGCTCCCGCACGCACACACGCACACACGCACGCACGCACGCTCGCACGCACTTACATGGATGTTGTACCGCTCCCGCACGCACGCACACACGCTCGCACGCACGCTCGCACGCACTTACATGGATGTTGTACCGCTCCCGCACGCACACACGCACACACGCACGCACGCACGCTCGCACGCACTTACATGGATGTTGTACCGCTCCCGCACGCACGCACACACACACGCACGCACGCTCGCACGCACTTACATGGATGTTGTACCGCTCCCGCACGCATGCACACACGCACACACACACGCACACACGCACACACACACGCACGCACGCTCGCACGCACTTACATGGATGTTGTACCGCTCCCGCACGCACACACACACGCACGCACGCACGCTCGCACGCACTTACATGGATGTTGTACCGCTCCCGCACGCACGCACACACGCACGCACGCACGCTCGCACGCACTTACATGGATGTTGTACCGCTCCCGCACGCACGCACACACGCACACACGCACACACGCACGCACGCACGCTCGCACGCACTTACATGGATGTTGTACCGCTCCCGCACGCACACACGCACACACACACGCACGCACGCTCGCACGCACTTACATGGATGTTGTACCGCTCCCGCACGCATGCACACACGCACACACACACGCACACATGCACACACACACGCACGCACGCTCGCACGCACTTACATGGATGTTGTACCGCTCCCGCACGCACGCACACACGCACACACACACGCACGCACGCTCGCACGCACTTACATGGATGTTGTACCGCTCCCGCACGCACGCACACACGCACACACACACGCACGCACGCTCGCACGCACTTACATGGATGTTGTACCGCGCCCGCACGCACGCTCGCACACACACACACACGCACACACGCACGCACGCACGCACACACACACACACGCACACACGCACGCACGCTCGCACGCACTTACATGGATGTTGTACCGCGCCCGCACGCACGCTCGCACACACACACACACGCACACACGCACGCACGCACGCTCGCACGCACTTACATGGATGTTGTACCGCTCCCGCACGCACGCACACACGCACACACGCACGCACGCACGCTCGCACGCACTTACATGGATGTTGTACCGCTCCCGCACGCACGCACACACGCACACACACACGCACGCACGCTCGCACGCACTTACATGGATGTTGTACCGCTCCCGCACGCACGCACGCACACACACACGCACGCACGCACGCACACACACACGCACGCACTTACATGGATGTTGTACCGCTCCCGCACGCACACACGCACGCACACACGCACGCACACACACACGCACACACGCACGCACACACGCACACACGCACGCACGCACACACGCACGCACGCACACACGCACACACGCACGCACACACGCACACACACACGCACGCACGCACACACGCACACACGCACACACGCACGCACGCTCGCACGCACTTACATGGATGTTGTACCGCTCCCGCACGCACGCACGCACACACACACGCACGCACGCTCGCACGCACTTACATGGATGTTGTAGCGCTCCCGCACACACTCACACACACACGCACGCACGCTCGCACGCACTTACATGGATGTTGTACCGCTCCCGCACGCACGCACACACGCACACACACACGCACGCACGCTCGCACGCACTTACATGGATGTTGTACCGCTCCCGCACGCACGCACGCACACACACACACACGCACACACGCACGCACGCTCGCACGCACTTACATGGATGTT